>NC_066893.1:3383947-3485054 GCF_022985175.1 Labeo rohita
GGATGTGTTTTACTGTCAGCCATGAATCCAGGTTGGCCTAGACCCTAAGCATACCACCTTAAAGACCTTAAAATGCTCGAACCCCGATAATTGCTGCTTGCAGCTATATTTTATTAAGTATCTGATAAAATATGTGTCAGTCAAAATAAAGTGAGTGATTTTCATCTGATCGTGTGATCTCAAGATGGTGACCAGCACAAGGAGGGACCAACATTATGAATAGAAGATGCTTTTTTCTAAGTTACTGAAATGAGTCTTAATGCCATTAGTTTAGATCATTTTAAACATATTTGTCAAAAGTGTGACACTACGCTGTCAGAGAAGCACACAGGGAACTCAAATAAACGTGAAAGACCTTTTAATGACAAACATAAGGAAATATCCATAACACAGGCAGGACACGACACACGTAAACATCCAGTAGATCCGACAAACACTAACTGAACATAATAGGGTTTTTAAACACAGGATAACGAGGGATAAACAGGCGCGGGGAATCAACTGATTAGCCAGAGGGGAAACTGGGTCACTGGGCACATGAGGAGGGAAAAACAGCACAAAACAGTCCATGACGTGACAAAAAGCACTGATCATTTACTCATTAGCAAAATTACATATTACTATCTTACTATCTAAAAAAAATAGTATTACTGTATTATACTAAATCAGTAAATGCTGATCAGTGTTGACAGTGTGGCCTAATTATAATTATGTCAAATGAGTCTCGATTTGATGAGAGTTCAGAATTACTGATTAATTTGATTTAAAAAATAAATAAAATAAACTGAAATATTTATCACAGGTTTATTTTTCTTTCATTTATTTCAACTCTATGTTCAAACATAGCTGTTGTGTGTGCAGCTGCAGTATCTCTCATCTGTATCAGTGCAGTCACTGTGACTCTGACTGATGGAGGTTTTTGTACGACTCTTTATCACTGTGTGAATACACTTTTACTGTTTATCCAGTGGTAACTCTGACAGTAATAATCTCCTGTATCTTCAGTCTGGACTCCACTGATGGTCAGAGTGAAATCAGTTCTGGATCCGCTGCCACTGAATCTAGATGGTGTGTTTGACTCTTTTTGATTTGCTGAATGAATCAAGCATTTAGGAGCTTCTCCAGGTTTCTGCTGGTACCAGGCCATGCAAGTATATGAACCTACACAGCCATTATCCACTACTGTGTTTGTTTTGCAGTTTATAGTGACAGATTCACCAATCTGAACCATCTTTCCAGAGGGAGTCTGAGTCACAGTCACCTGCCCACTGAAACCTAAAACCATAGTTAGAGTTAGAAAGAGCAGAGTCTATGTGCAACATTCATTCTTGGTAATACTACTACTACTACTATTTTATTTTAATATTTTTATTTAAGAAAAAAAAAACAAAAAAAAACTTTACCTTGAATACATATACAGAGAGTCCAGATGAGGATGATGATGTTGTTCATTGTTGTTTAATCTTATGTGATGATGAAGATTCTGTTCTGTTCTGCTCTCAGTCATGAAGTGTTAAACTCACAGCACTATAAACACTCTCAGAGCACTGAAGCATGTACTGACAATGCAAAGAAGTGGGCAGGATTTACAACAGATTGAGCTGCTAACAAATTAATAAACTCTCTTACTATTGTAATTTCAGAGAAATGCTTTTAAACCATTTACTTTTAATTACATATTGATTCTTTGTAAAACATTTGTTTTGTTCATTTGTTGTTTGTCTGGCTGATGTGACTCTAGTCTTGACCTTATATTGACATCCGTAAGTGTGGATGCAGTATTTTTTTCCAAGGTCACTGAAATGACTGAATTCTTCAAATCTTGAGTCTAGACAATTTTTAAAATATTTGTTAAAAGCACTAATATCATTATAAAACATATTAGTATATAGTAAAATTATATACTACTATTATCTACAAAATCAGTTGTACTGTATTTAGAGTAACCTAGTAAAAGGAAGTTGATTTCATGTCCAGTGTGGTCTTTTTTGATGTTGACATGTTACTATATAGAAAATCTCTTTTTATTTTTTTTTATTTTTTTTTTTCTATTCATATAAAGTTCACAACTCATAATTGTGTCAAATGAGTCTAAAAGATGTAAATTAAAAACATTTGATTTTCTGTTTTCTTTTTTTTTTTTTCACAAACTTCAGATTCTTATGTGAATCATGATTGAACTGCATATGAAGAACAGAAACATCACTATGAGAAACTCTACAACATCATCCTCAACTCAGCTTTATTTATATAGCACTACTAAAAACAACATTTGTTGACCAAGGTGCTGTACAGTACATCAAATATCATCAACATTTAATGTAGATTATGTCCGTTATAATTTGTGTGTGTGTATGTGTGTGTTCATAAGCGCAGATCCATATAATGCACTGGATAAAAAGTCGTACACGGTTTTAATTTCATGGAAAGAAATTATTTTACAGGAAGAATTTTATGGGAATAACTATGCAATATAAATTATTTTAAAACATGATTTTAATTCAACAGTTACTCTACATTTCTTTCAAACACAGGGCGACCTACAGTTACTGGAGAAGTGAGGAGAGATCATTGTTCAGAGTAGATCCACTCACTCATGGCTTCTCACTGATGTCTCACATGGAGACCAACAGCACATGAGAGATTCATTCTCCACACTGAGCTTTACTCTCTCGTCTGTTATCTGTTCTGCTTTTTACCAACAACATCAGACACGACTGCATGTCCGCTTTTATTCCCTGCGGATATGCTTTTTAATCCGTAAAAAGCAAAACTGTATCTTGATGTCTTTGATATCTACAGTATGTCTTGATTGTTCTTCTATGTGTTTTGTGTTTTACTGTATCGTGATTCTCCACTACAATGTGAATCACTGTTTTCACAAATTCATATTTTTGTTGTTTACACAGAGATGAAAATATTATCCTTTTCAAAAACTTGCACATTAAAATGTGTTTGAAACTTTTGAAAGTTTGTGTTTTTACTGTACTTTACTTTATTCCTGGACAGAAATTCATATTTGACATTGGCATAGAAACATAAAATAGACCGTACACATATGGCCAAAGCACCATTATTGTGTAAATGTATAAAAAGTGTTTAGTTTTTAGTGTCATGTAAATGGACCCTCATTGTACTGTTTGTTTCACATCGCGATTCTTATTAAATTCTATTTTGGATACACTTTTGGTTTTATGATTCAAGATTTATGAACCTTTGGACTCTTTTGCACAGCCCATACATGTTTGCTTCTCTGCCTATTTTCATATGTTAGACCATCATCTGATTTTGATATTGTTTCTCCTAATAAATCTCTGCACATGGATTCAGATCCTCACTTTCTGCCTGATGCTTTATGATTATCTTCACAAGTTCATCTGCCTATCCAGTCCTGATGACCAGTGGTAAACAATCTTGGCTGGCTGTCCTTAATGGAGGCTCGAACCCAAGGCTCGGCTTGAGCGTCGAGTTCAACCCCCCCATTGCGATATTACCTGAAACAGAGGAGGAGAAGGGGGGGTGGAGGGATGCCGGAAGAACTGACACTGGGACAGTGCAACGAGAGCTGCTTATATAGTGAAGTGTGACCGTTCTTGGTTTTGGAAGTTTAGGCAGCAACTCAAGCACAAAACTCAGAAGTCTCTCATAGTGGTCTTTTTATTGGCTCAGGCAGGCACCAAACAAGGTTTCAGCAGGCTTACTTCCCAGGTGTCCTCAAACAAGAGGAGGAAAAGATCAAACAACAACAACAAAAATAATAATAATAATAATAAATACATCAAATTAAGAAATAAACTTACATAAAATAGGGTCACTTAACATAAGGGCAACGGTAACCGAAATTGGCTTCTAGCCCAACAGAAACGCAGTTTGCCTTCCCCATTCCCCCCCTCGTTTGACTCAACAACGTGGCTATTTAGTTGAGGCTCCTCCCCTCCAATTCAAATAGTCCAATAACAGCAAATCTTCCTTTTGATTGACAACTCATATATACATAAATTTTCACTCGAGAATTTACATGATCTTCATCATCATTATACAAACATTACAATATGCATTTTCTTTATCAAACTCTCTTTTTTTCAAAAAGATAATACAGAGAAATTCAAAAGACAAACATTTTAAATACATTTTCAAATTCTCAGTGACTAGACTCCACCCCTCACATAGATGACGTATATAGGGCTTCCTGTTTGCGGGCCGGCCCCTCCTATTCCACAGGAAAAGGTAAGACAAAGAAAACCATGAATGTCAAACAAAAGTATTGTTCTAACTTACAATGTCTTTTCCAAATACCAAGACCTTACAGGAACAAAAAGCAGTCACACTGGAATGTGCACCTTCCATGTGACTGAAAAACAATAGAATTAATAAAAAATATTTCAAACACAACTTGGTGAGACCATTATTTCATGTTCTACATACCCCAGGTATCACATTTCTCCCTACTACCCCTACTGGACATTGTTAGTCATTTAAACAAGATAAGTAATCTGCAATTAAATTCTTCTACCTGGACAATGCTCAGTGGTGAACTTATAAGGTTGCAGAGCCAAGCATTTCAATGCTCGATGGTCCGTTTGCAGAGTGAATTCCCTTCCAAGCAGATAGTATCTTAGAGAGTCCACGGCCCATTTAATTGCCAAACCTTCTTTTTCCACCATTGAATATCGTCTTTCTCTTTCAAAGAGTTTCCTGCGCATAAACAACACTGGTTGCTCACTCCCCAGCTCTCCTTGGGCCAATACTGCTCTACGGTAATAAATCTACGGTACCAGCCAATTAAACCCAAAAATGATCTTACTTGCTTCTTTGTTTGTGGCCGTGGGATATTTTGTGTGGCTTTAAGCTTTTCCACTTGGGGTTTGATTTGGCCATGACCCAGAAGATACCCCAAATACTTCACTTTCACTTGTGCCCATGAACATTTAGAAGAGTTAATAGTGAGCCCAGCTTTTTGAAGTCTTTTCAGTATGTCAGAAAGATGTTCAAGGTGTTCTTGCCATAACTGACTATGAACTGACTATAAATGACCACATCATCCAAATATGCTGCAGCATATTGATCACATCCAGCCAATATCCCATCCATCAGTCTTTGGAAGGTGGCTGGAGCTCCATGTAACCCAAAAGGCATTACCGTATACTGGTACAACCCAGTAGAGGTCCGGAAAGCAGTGTAGGGTCTGCAAGATGGTTCAAGTGGCACTTGCCAGTACCCCTTACATAAGTCAAGTGTGGTCATGTAATGTGCTTTACCAAGTCTTTCAATGAGTTTGTCTATACGAGGCATTGGATAAGAATCAAAGCAAGACACACTATTCAACTTCCGAAAGTCTGTACAAAACCTCACTCCCCCATCCTTCTTAGGTACTAGGAGAATAGGACTTGACCATTCAGACTGAGAGGGTTCCACGATTCCCATCTCCAACATCATCTTCACCTCGGTCTTCAATTTCTCAACCATCTTTTCAGGAACTCTATAAGGTTTCTGTCGGATTGGGGTAGAATCTTTCAAGATGATATTATGGGTGAGAACTTTTGTCAGCCCAGGTTCTTCTTGAAACAGTGATGGGAAGGATTGACGTACCTTCACTAGCTGTTGTTGTTGTTGATCACTTAGGTGAGAATGGTCACCAGGAATGTCCTCTGAATGTCGTATTGGTTCCATTTCCTCCTCATCTAGTTCCTCATCGACAGCCTGGACCATCATTGCCACTTGATTCTCGTTCTCAACAGTCCGATCCTTGAACTCCCTCAACAAGTTGACATGTAGGATCTGCTTAGGACGTTTCCTTTCAGGACACAGAATCTCATAAGTTACAGGACCCAGCTTTCGCTTGACCAGATAGGGCCCTTGCCATTTGGCCAACAACTTGCAAGTACCTGAAGGTAAAACTACCAATACTTTTTGCCCGGGTTGCAATTCTCTTTCTCTGGCATGTTTGTCGTACCATACCTTCTGCTTCTTTTGAGCCATCTGCAGATTCTCTTGAGCCATGTTCCTGAAGTTCTCCAATTTATCCCTCATCTGCAAGATGTATGAAGCAACACTGCACTGGGCTGGTTCCTCTGCTGTCCATCCTTCTTTGAGCATGTCCAGGGGACCTCGAACTTGCCTACCATATAATAACTCAAAGGGAGAAAAACCAGTTGAACATTGAGGTACTTCTCGATATGCAAACAAAAGGAAAGGAATCCACTTATCCCAATCCCTACCAGTTTCATCGACAAATTTCTTAAGCATGTTTTTTAAAGTACCATTAAAACGTTCAACCAAGCCATCTGTTTGAGGGTGAAAAGGAGTGGTCCTAATACCCCTTATTCCTAGTTGCTTATAAAGCAGTTTCATCAATTTGGCCATGAAATTGGTTCCCTGATCAGTGACAATTTCAGAAGGAACCCCCACCCTTGAAATTAGGTCTATCAAACACTTCACAATGTTTTTAACCTGAGTAGATCGCAAAGGGTACACTTCAGGGTATCTAGTTGCGTAATCACAGATTACCAAAGCAAACTGATTACCTGAGCTACTCTTCAGTAAAGGTCCGATTATGTCCATTCCTATGCGATCAAATGGGGTACCAATAATGGGTAAAGGTTCAAGGTAACTTCTGTCGGCTTTGTGAACTGGAGCTATCATCTGGCATTCAGAACAGGTCCTACAATACTCTTGTACATCCTGATACAATTTAGGCCAATAAAAGCGTTGACTGATTCGGTCATATGTTTTCTGCTGACCTAAGTGTCCTGACCATGGGATAGTATGACCTAAATGCAAGATCATTTGACGGAGTTTACCAGGTACAACCAATCTGGGATTTTCAGTATCTGCTAAATACAAAAGGCTGTCTTTAATAATATACTGATCCCCAGCTAGTTTTGGTACACCCACAATTTTCCCATCAACTTCACAAACTTTTGAAACAGAGGCTGTAAAGTAACATCAGATTTCTGCAATTCCCTAAAATTATCAGGAACCTGCCACTGAGTTTCAACTAAATCTGACACAGGGCCAGGGAAATTTGGTAGGCTATCCTGGGCTTTATCTTTACCTGTTTTTCTTGCCTTCACTCTTTTTTGGTTTTTTTATCCTTCCCACCAGAATCAAACAGATCTACATGGACATTGGGGAGAGGTTGCAGGCCTTTACTCTGTGATCTGGCTACCACTGCAGAGTCTCTGGGAATTGCATTGACAAGTTCATTTAAAAGTGGAAAATCCTCACCTAGCACCACATCATAGGTTAGCTTATCAACTACCCCCACCCTCAGTAAATACACCTGGTCATCCACAATTATATTTACATCAGCAGTTGGGTAGATCTTTTCTTCCCCATGAACACACCCCAAACGAAGTGTTTCCCCATAATTCATTATTTCCCCATTCAAGAATTTAGACTTCACCAACGTTTGGGTACTTCCCGTGTCTACAAGGGCCTGAGCCACCTGACCATTTACTGTTACAGTTACAACATGTCTATGTTTTCCAGTGTGAGTTGACATTTCACATGAAATTTCATCTCGGGGTACATAACACATGTGGGTTACCTTAGATTTTCTCAGGGGACAGACAGACGCCTTATATCCAGGTTGCTGGCAATAGAAACAGATTAGAGGTCCAACAGCAGTAACAGGTTTCTTTCCCATTAACCCGACATTGCTATTACTGGGTTCCTTCAATTTACCCCTACCCACAGTACCTTTATTAGTCCTGGGTGGTTCCTGATGGGCAGCCACATATCTCTCAGCCAATCTTGCCGCCTCTTCACCAGTCTGAGGTTGATTTTCTTTGACCCAAACCCTTACATCTGGGTGAAGCATTCGAAGATATTGCTCAAGAATGATGGTCTCCCCCATCTGGTCTTTGGTCTTTGTCTCTGGTCGCATCCATCTCCTATATAAGCCTTTAATACGATTGTAGGTCTCTCTCAAGGTCTCTCCAGATGGTACCATGAGACTTCTAAACCGCAGTCGATAAGTCTCCTCCGTCACGTTATACTTGGCCAGAACAGCTGCCTTGATGTCATCGTAGTTGCCAGCTCTTAGCTCCTCCATCCCAGCATAAGCCTCCAAGGCCTTACCTGTCAGTAAGGTAACAACTCGAGCAGCCCACTCATCCATTGGCCAACCCCACGTTCTTGCAATCCTCTCAAAGCGAACAAAAAAACTCTCCACATCTTCTCCCTCTACAAATTCAGGAATTTGTCGTTCGTGATATCGGCGAAATTAGAGATTCTGCACTTGACTGTTTACTTGCATACCGTCAACTGGATGGATTGAATGGGCTGTTTGGGCTGGGTACGCAGATGGTGCAGGAGGTGCAGGAGATGGTTGAAAAAAGGTTCTTGGTGAGGGTAAAGGACGATGGGTATGCTGACTTGCCTGATCCTCAAATTCCCATTCACTTCTGGGCTTTGGAAGAATGGAAGCCTTCAAATGATGCAACTCTTCAAAAAGGATTTTCTCCTTTCTCTGTTGTTGCTGCATAAACTGTCTCATTTCATTAAAAAAATCTTCCTCCAACCCCACACTTCCTCCTTTTTCATGAGGAGTACTAACTTTCACAGTCTTAGTTCTCACCACTGGTTCGGTGTCTTCCTCTTGACTGTTTACTGCTAGAGGAAAATGGTCTAGGGAGGAGTCCACCTCCCTTCCAACAGCACCCAATTCCATTTCTCCAGTGTTCACAGTCTCTACTGCTTCCACAGTATCCTCCTCTTCTGAAAACAACACTGGATGAGCTCTTGTGACTCGTTGCGGTGCATGTGCTTTGACAGCCATCACAGTTCTTTCAGTTGTGCTTGCATAGCGCCTGTTGTTATCCCTCAGAGACGTCACTATCCCACCACTGCCACCATTTGTAGTGTGACCGTTCTTGGTTTTGGAGGTTTAGGCAGCAACTCAAGCACAAAACTCAGAAGTCTCTCATAGTGGTCTTTTTATTGGCTCAGGCAGGCACCAAACAAGGTTTCAGCAGGCTTACTTCCCAGGTGTCCTCAAACAAGAGGAGGAAAATATCAAACAACAACAACAAAAAAAAAAAAAAAAATACATCAAATTAAGGAATAAACTTACATAAAGTAGGGTCACTTAACATAAGGGCAACGGTAACAGAAAATTGGCTTCTAGCCCAACAGAAATGCAGTTTGCCTTCCCCATTCCCCCCTCGTTTGACTCAACAACGTGGCTATTTAGTTGAGGCTCCTCCCCTCCAATTCAAATAGCCCAATAACAGCAAATCTTCCTTTTGATTGACAACTCATTTATACATACATTTTCACTCGAGAATTTACATGATCTTCATCATCATTATACAAACATTACAATATGCATTTTCTTTATCAAACTCTCTTTTTTCAAAAAGATAATACAGAGAAATTCAAAAGACAAACATTTTAAATACATTTTCAAATTCTCAGTGACTAGACTCCACCCTTCACATAGATGACATATATAGGGCTTCCTGTTTGCGGGCCGGCCCCTCCTATTCCACAGGAAAAGGTAAGACAAAGAAAACCATGAATGTCAAACAAAAGTATTGTTCTAACTTACAATGTCTTTTCCAAATACCAAGACTTTACAGGAACAAAAAGCAGTCACACCCCAGGTATCACATATAGGCTTGTAATGGTGATTGACAGGACTGAATGATTAGGCTCCTCCCGAACCTATATTTGGAATTTCATGTATTGAAAAAGAGTCTGAGAAGTCCAATATAATGTGTAATTTTGTTATTTGTCATCATCAGCAGCTGCAGTATCTCTCAGCTGTATCAGTGCAGTCACTGTGACTCTGACTGACGGAGGTTTTTTTACGACTTTTTATCACTGTGTGAACACATCTTTACTGTTGATCCAGTGGTAACTCTGACAGTAATAATCTCCTGTATCTTCAGTCTGGACTCCACTGATGGTCAGAGTAAAATCTCTTCCAGTATTTGCTGTTCCACTGCCTCTGAATCTAGATGGAGTTCCTGACTGGAGGCTGTTTATGTAATATATGAGGAGTTTAGGAGTTTCTCCAGGTTTCTGCTGATACCAGGCTAAGTTGCTATAGTATATTCCTACATCTATATTACACTCTATTGTAGCTGTTTGACTCTGTTGGACAGTTTTAACTTTAGGCTGAGTCAGAGTGACTCCACTGGATTCTGAAGAAGAGAAAATGAAGTCAGTTTGTCTTTTATAAAATAATAATAATAATAATAATAATAATAATAATAAAGTACTTTTCAAAAATTAGTATCCCACCTTGGATAAAAGCTGCAGAGGTCCAGATGAGGATGAGGATGATGATGTTGTTCATTGTTGTTGTTTTGTCTTGCGTGATGAAGATTCTATTCTGTTCTGCTCTCAGTCATGAAGTGTTTAAACTCACAGCACTATAAAGAATCTCAGAGCACTGAAGCATGTGCTGACAATGCAAAGAAGTGGGCAGGAGTTACAATACCTTGTGCTGCTACAAGACTGGAGTTACAGAATATACCAATCTATATATTGCATTAGATTAACTATAAGAATATTTATGGTTCTTTAATGTTAGAATTAACAGACAAGATAAATATATAGATTGTTAATGAATGTTAGAATGTTAATTCCTACACTGAAACAATGACATGTTGCTGTCTGGGAATTTCTTTCATGTGGCCTTTCTTATGATCACTGCATAAAGATCAACAAAATCATTTCATATGAGTTCAGGTTGAAGCTGCAGTTTGTTTGTTTTTTGTTTTGTTTTTTTGGTGAATTAAATGACTGAGCTGTGTATGAAATATCATTATACTGTAGGAAACTCCATGATAAAAGAGGTCAAAGGTCACCTCAGATCAGTGGTGAGGCCAGAAATCTCCAAGTGGATGGGGTGGACCTATATCCTGTCTCATTTTAAAGCAATTTTTTAACTGTAACTTTTGAAAAGTAGTACCGTCTGAACAAAATTCAAACAAAAAGAATAGGACCAAGGATGAGACCAAAGACAGAGATTAGGAGCAAACCAACACAGAGTTTTATCGACAATGGTGGAATATGAATGTGCAGAGAGATGCTTATCTGTAAGTCCCTGTATAGTTTTGAGTGATATCCAGAGTTTATGAAACAAGCACAGCACCAACATGGGGCAGGGAATGTCCAGAGAACAGAGAACGCAGAGAGGTCTGGCGCAAACATCCGGTAGTGAACAGTAGACCAGATGATGAGATACTGATTGCCAGGGGTTTATATAGGGCAGGGCAAAGTGAGATCAGGGGCCGGTTGCATAAAAGGTTTAGACTAGTCTTAAAAAGTTAGTCAGCTATTTTTTCTTTAAGACTGGTAATAATTTATTTAAAAACAGTTAGAGAAAAATGTAAATTATTCTAAGCTGAATCCAAAAAATAATAATGATTATCCTTTGGTTAACTGCTAGTTAGCCAGACTAATAGTTAAGACACTGTCTTAACATCGAGGCTAAGTTTATGCAACTGGCCCCAGGTGACGGCAATCAGTACTCAGGTGACTGGGAATGGGTGTGCTGTGACGTAGATGGTGGGGGTGGCTGTGGTGAATGCCGGACAGTTACATGACTGTTTAGGACAAACATAAAAAAAAAACATAAAACATAAAAAACTTCCTCTTTCTTTATCTCAGCCCCCTAAAATCACATTGTTGGTGTTAGCGAAATACTGGACGAGACTTTAGTTTTTTTATTTTGTTAAATATAATAAGTTGTTTATTCCGTTTTTGACTGCAGCTCTGTGGACAAGAGAAGATACAGTATTTTGTAATGCGTCAACCACATTCTGTTCAGCCTCTTTAGTGGTTAAACCAACTGGTACGCATCTCAAAGACCATGTTGTACAAGCCAGAAAAAGCTTAAATTTAAGGTAAAGTTAATAAACTCCTAATTTGCTGCTTATTAATAGTTATGGGTTTGATAAAGGGATCTAAAATATGGTCATGCAGAAAAAAGCATTAATATGTGCTTTATAAATACCAATGAACAGCCAATGGTTTGTATGGATTGAATTCATTATCAGATAGATGGTGTTTTGCAGTGTAATTTAGTGATCTACAGACTAGAGTGATCGAGATTCATCACACCCATCAGCAGCTGCAGTATCTCTCATCTGTATCAGTGCAGTCACTGTGACTCTGACTGATGGAGGTTTTTGTACGACTCTTTCTCACTGTGTGAACATCCAGCTACTCGTATAGTACTGACCCATACAGTAATAATCTCCTGTATCTTCAGTCTGGACTCCACTGATGGTCAGAGAGAAATCAGTTCCAGATCCACTGCCACTGAATCTAGATGGAGTTCCAGTGTAACTGCTTGATATAGCATATATGAGGAGTTTAGGAGCTTCTCCATGTTTCTGCTGATACCAAGACACACAGTTACTACAGCTAGAAAGTGTCTGACTGGTTTTACAGCTGATTGTAATGGTTTCTCCTTGATTGATTGGTTTTATTGCTGGATTCTGAGTTACTGTCATTTGTCCCCAAATCTCTGAAACAAGACATTTTAGTTGTTTAGTGAACATTTTGATTATATATAATAATTCTAATGTATTATACTAGTACATAAAATATGAGATGTTGTAGTACAGTTGTTGTTGTTGTTGTTGTTTTTATTATTATTATTATTTAAAATAGTTACCCTGAATGCAGAGAGTCAGTGTCCAGATGAGGATGATGATGTTGTTCATTGTTGTTGTTTAGTCTTGTGTGATGATGAAGATTCTGTTCTGTTCTGCTCTCAGTCATGAAGTGTTAAACTCACAGCGCTCACTCTCATGAAAAGTGTCTCTCTATGTAAATGATCTTCATACACAGAACAGGCAGCTGTCAGTCTCAGACTTAAGATGAATTTCTTCATACATGTTCCTGTTTTACAAAACATTTGAAGCTTTACAACTTTATGGTGAATATAAGCTTTAGAAAAAAGATTGTCTGCTTTCTAAATGCATATAGATTCATACATGTAAACCAGTTTGACACAAGACTGAAGGTGATATTATTATTTTTCTCTTGTAATAAATTGGGTGTGTAAGTCTTTTAAATGTATTACACTTTTAATGTTTGGCTGTCAATCATTCAGTATTCTGTTGTGATTTTGAAAGTTACATTTTCAGATTTTAGTGATGGTTTAGTGGTCTGATAGTTTTGTTTATGGGAGCTTTATTAGATGAATATTAATCTGATTAATATTTACAGAAGATAAAATAAAAGCACATATGTTGAAATGTTCTTTAAATCTATAGATTAAAATCTTAAAAACCTGGATATTATTTAATCAAAATTTAATCAAAATTAGTAATCAGTTAGCAAACAAAATAATATTTTATCTTTATGTCTTCACAAGACACAAGATTATTTATAAAAACATTTGTGCACATATAGTATACCATCAAAATAATCCAAAATTGTTCATAAAAATTTAAAGATAAAGAAAAGTAAATCTAAAAATATATCACTGTGAAAATATGTCACTGCAATTAACAGTTCCCTGATCTGAGTTCCCTTGCCTTATCCATGGCGATAAGTGCTTTACTTCTTCTGAACGATTAAGGAACATTTGTGGCCGTTCTGCAAGTTGCTCTGTTTGCTCACATTGTGCATTGATTTAAGGTTTATAAAGATTCTAATCTATTTAGGAACATTTTTGTGTGCATGGATCGTTTTATGAATTGTAGGGACAGTTCAGAAATTCTACACACATCTTTATAAATGAGGTCTCAGAGCTCATGTTTTATAATCAAATGTCACTCAGTGAACCATGAAAACACCTGCAGATGGAAGAAATTATGCAACTATGCTGTTAAGTCAAATTATGACCCTTGAACACTGAAACATTTCATAAGATCATTACTGGTTCTCTGTGTGATGACTGTGTGAGGACGCTGGACATCTGCTGATGGAGCTGCTCTGAGAGGAACAGAATCACTCAAATATGAGTTTGACTGTTTGACTCTTTATTCTCTGAAATGAGTCAGTTGAGTTGGACTAATGAAGAGATGAGGTTTGTTCATATTCATCAGTTCACACTGAGACTCTCAGCAGTCATACTGACCTTCTGAATGTTTGAATCAACTGTTGAATTTGTGATGAGACACAGTGAATGATTAATTCTGATGTGTGTCCTTCAGTTTCTGTTTCACAGCTGTTACTGAATCACTCTGACTGATAGTATTATTTGAATATGATTCCATTCAGAACATTTTTTTTTCAGCCTGGTGCCACAAAAGAATGCACAAAGAGCCTTTAAGAATGATCTACCCTATGAACTGCTACTTTAAAGAAACCACCTGTCATGAATCTGGTCGGTGACCTTTGGTCCGCTCACCACCAGATGTCACCCTCTCACGCTATTGACATTCACATTATGCAGACTGTTGCACCACACCCCGGACTACGTTCCCCATCAACCATTGCAACTTCACAGAGTCATCTTGTCAGTTTGTTTATCTAGTCTTGCCTTGTTCCTGTATCTAGTCATTCGAGTCTTGTATCAACGCCTTGAATCGTTTAGTCTGTTTCGCTGCCTGCCCTTTGGAACTCTAACCTGTCTATTCGGATCACCCTTTTGCCTAGCCCCCTGGATTACGTTCGCAATTCACCGACCCTCGTCTGCCTTATGGACTATTCTTGTGTCTTGCTCCAACATACCTGTTTGCTTTTGTTTGACCCTGCCAGTTTATTACGATGTCTCTGTCTCATTCCAATAAAGCTTTGCACATGGATCCGCCCGTTTCACGTCTCCCTCACTTTGTTACAGAATACTCTGCCTTACAAGGATCCAGCAGCTTTCACAACAAACATTGTACAGGTATGGACACAACAAGAATATTTAAGCTTAAAACTTAAGCAAGGCCCGCGATCAGTGGAGCAATGATCAGTGGAGTTTGTGAATTTCTGGCTATCGCAAATTATTCTGATCTCCCTGACGGTATTTTGATTGAGGTTTTCTGTGATGCCGTTACTCAACCACTCAGTTCTGGCTCAGAAGCGAGGGTCCGCATTGATCTCTTGCCCAATTTTTGGAATATGCCTTGATGTCTGTGGGCTTATCTTTGACTGTAGGTTTCACGGACGAGGAACGTGACATCACGGTTGGGGCAGCTGCGAAGTTTAATGAATCGCAAGCTTCAGTACACTCTAGCATAGTGATCGCTACTCTGGTGTTGAAACCCGCTCGTGAAATGGTGGCCGCACCAGAGCGTGCTCACACAATGGCAGTGACAGTGGAGCCTGTTCACAAAATAGTGGCGAAACCTATGCTCCGTCATGTCACTGCTGCCATCCCCGAGTCATTCCCTGTGTCTAGTCGAGTTACAGCTGTAGTTTCCAAGTCGAGTCAAGTTACTGCTGTTGTTCCCGAGTCAAGCAAAGTCAAAGCTGTTGTCCCTGAGTCAAACAAAGTCAAAACTGATCTTTATGAGCCAAGTCAAGCCACAAATGATGTTCATGAGCCTCGTCACATCTCGTCTATCCTCTCAGAGCCTTGCCATGTCTTGTCTGACACTCCAAGGTCTCGACCTATCATGATGGCCAGTGTGTTGGACCCACCACTAATGTCTGTGTGGGCTGCAGGCATCCCAGTGGCATCAGCACCTTCAAGCCCAATCATTATAGAGATCCTGCCACCCGTTGCTGCTCTTCCCCTAATGGCAGTCGCCATTTTGTGCGTATGGGTTGCACACTCTGTTCCAGAGGCCTTGTCTGACCACGAGTTTGCTCCAGAGGCCTCATCTGACCACAAGTCTGCTCCAGATGCCTTGTCTGACCACGAGTCTGCACCAGAGGCCTCGTCTTACCGCGAGTCTGCATCAGAAGCCTCGTCTGACCACGAGGCTGCGCTTGTGCCTCCGGAGGTGGTAGCTCCAGCTGCAGAACCTCCTAAAGGGGCGGCGTCCACCTATGAACTCTCAGCCTGTCCTGTCACGGCCATGAAGGCTGTCAGTGAACTCTCTGCCCATCCTGTCACGGCCATGAAGGCCATCAACAAACTCCCGCCTGGTCCTGAACCGGCCATGGAAGCCGTTTATGAACTTTCACCCCTGCCTGCCACAGCCAAGGACATCAGCTGTGAACACCCTGTTTGTCCTGTTCCGGCCATTGAGGCCATGAATTAACTCTCTGCCCATCCTGTCAAGGCTATTGAGGCCGTCATTGAACTCTCTGCCTCGTCTGTCTCAGCCAAAGATAGAAACAAGATGGCGCTGCACATGGCAGCCACTGTGCTTAGCTCTCCAGTTGTTTTAGTGTTTTTGTTAGTTTTTCCTGTTTTTTGTTTTGCAAACACGTTCAGTTTTACAAGGGATGAACTGCTGAACATTAGGCAGACCACACAACAAAATCTCACTATTGGTTTTCGATTATTCAAACGTTTTGCTGAACATCGTAGTTGGCAGAGCGGTGGCGCTGATCAACGCTTCAGGACTCGCAGGAGGGGAAAGCGAGCCGGCGCACTCATGAAACTTAGAAAATGCAGATTCCATACAGCGCTGCCTAGCATCCATCTGGCAAATCTCCACTCTCTACCCAACAAAACGGATTAACGTCTTCTGCTTACTCTGACAAATAAGGACTTTTCAAACTCCGCTGCTCTGTGCTTAACAGAAACCTGGCTGAATGACACAATATCGGACAGCACGCTCCATCAGCCAGGCTATCACCTCAAGCTCACGTGAGCCTGGCTTTACAGAAACTCACTGATCAGATTGCAGACACAGAGCAAAAACACCCGGACTCTGTTTTAATTATTCTTGGGGATTTTAACAAAGCAAATCGCTCCCGTGAACTGCCCAATTGCAGTCAGCATGTTACATGTATATATATATTGGATATATATATATATATATATATATATATATAAAACTATATTGGATCACTGTTACACCACAATAAGGAATGCATATCACTCTGTCCCAGAGGCAGCTTTGGGACTCTCTGATCACTGTTTGGTTCATCCTATACCGACCTACAGGCAGAAACTGAAAACAACTAAACCTGTATTAAAGACTGTAAGGAGATGGACTAATGAAACAGAGTGGTCTTTACAAGCCTGTTTCGAAATGACTGATTGGAGTGTTTTTGAAGCTGCTGCAAACGATCTGGACGAGCTCACAGAGACTGTAACTTCATATATCAGTTTCTGTGAAGATATACGCATTCCTAGTAGGGATGTGCACGAGTATTCAATTAATCGATTACTCGAACGCATCAGTGACGATCGAGCATGAAAACGATGATCGATTGGCTCTAAAAATACATTTTTTTAAATTAAATTACTTTCATTCTTTCTGATTGGTTATGTTGGTATTTGGGCGGTAGTCTGATATTTGATTGGTTATGGCTGCGGGAAGTTGCGGTCTAGAGACAAGACCAGAGCATAGATCGAGTATGGCTTCTAAAGCGCGCAGCGATGTCTGGCAACACTTTGAAAAACTTGACGAAAAAACAGTCAAGTGTAAGATGTGCAGCACCACACTCATCTACAACTCTACAACAAGTTCGATGCGTTACCATCTTGCACATAAACACAAAAAAGGAGATGATGCCGGTGCCACAACCAGCAGTCAGACGAGCATAAGAGAATTCACCATCAGACAGAAATGCGACACAGGCAGGGCAGAAAAGATGACGCAGCTTATAGCAGAAATGACAGCAAAAGACTTGCTGCCTATTAGTTTTGTTGAAGGTGAAGGTTTCAAATGTTTAATGAGTTACATTGAGCCCCACTATACTGTCCCATCGCGCAAAACAGTCACTGCAAGGATTGATGCTCTGTATGAAAAAATGCGCTTGTGCACTAAAAGACAGTCTGTCGAAGCCAGCGCGGGTGGCTATAACTACGGACGCGTGGACATCGCTAACCACTGAATCGTATATGACGCTAACCTGTCATTACATAAACGAATGGAAAATTCACAGCGCAGTATTACAGTATTACATAGAGACGCAAGGTTTCGAGGAAAGACACACAGCTGTGAACATTGCCAACTACCTAAAAGATGCAACAGAAAAGTGGCTGTTAAGTTCTGAAAAAGTTATGGCATGTGTGCTTGACAACGCTGCTAACATGATTCTGGCAAATCAAAGTCTTTGGGAATCAGTGCCCTGTTTCGCACACACCCTGCAGCTTGCAATCAATGAGGGCTTTAATGTTGCAACTGTAAAAAATGTAATCGCTGCAAGTAGCCGCTTGGTATCACATTTTCACATTTCAGTAGCTACAGCCGCGCTTAGGCAGAAACAACAAGAACAAAATATACCCGACCATAAGCTTATTCAGCATTGTCGCACGCGGTGGAATTCAGTGTGTGACATGTTTGAACGCCTTTTGGAACAGAGGTGGGCTGTGTGTGCTGTTCTGTCAGATCGCAATGTTATAAAACTTGCAGATGCGAGGACACTTGACCTAAAAGATGAGCACTGGGAGATTGTGGAAGAACTGAAACCTGTTCTCAAGTCTCTGAAGTGTGCCACAACTGCAATGTGCAGTGAGACCCATGTTTCCAGTTCAGTGGTGTATCTGATCACACACAGTCTCATTACTAGACACCTAAACACACAGATGAGTGAGTCTCCAAGAGTGCTTGAATTTAAAAATGCCGTAGCCGAATCTCTGAACCAGCGCATAGTCGCAGTTACTGAGGATGCTGAGAAAGTGTATCTGCCTCTGACTGCAGCGGCTTTGGATCCAAGACACAAACATCTCAAGTTTCTTGAGACAGAGCTTCGGGAGAGAGTAAAAGAGAATCTGAAACAGCTTTGCGAGACAATCCCAAAACCTGTTAGACCCATACAAAGTAAGCCCGATTCAGCAACGGCACTCGACACTCTTTTCGGCGAGGACTACGGCATAAGTGATGTTTCTCCGCATGACACCGAAATCGAAAGCTACTTCAGGGAGCCATGCATCTCTCTAAACCAGGATCCTTTATTGTGGTGGAAAGTAAATGAGTCTCGATTTGCAAGGCTAAGCACCCTTGCCCAGTGGTACCTGGCTGTTCCTGCAACTTCTGTGCCTGCTGAGCGCGTTTTTTCCACCGCTGGTCTAACTTCGCACTCGGCTTTAATCGGAGCACGTAGACCGACTGATCTTTTTGAATAAAAATATGTAGTCCTTATGTTAAGTTTTATAAGCCATGCATGGTAAAATATTCAGGCTGTTTTTGTTTTAAGTTTAAGCAGCATAGTTAAATTAGGCCGGCTTTATTTTATTTACCTTCATCGACTGATCATTTTGAAAGAAATTTTATTTTACCTAATCTTTAAGTTTTATAGCTGTGGTAAAAATATTTAGGCTATTTTTATTTTAAGTTTACACAGCCAAATTATGCTAGCTTCTAATTTTCGTTAGGCTATGGGCTACTTAACAGTCCTTTGGTGAAGTCTTGGTGAAACTTTATTTTTGCGAAAAAAAAAAAAACATTTTTGATCCACAGCTGTTGTGATGCTGCTGAAGTAAAATATTGTTTTGTTAAAAATGTCAGTTGAATAAAATAACTGAAAAGCAGAGTATCGTGTGTTTTTTGTTGTTGTTGTTGTTGTTGTCTAAAACATAGAAAAAGGTAGGTTATTGTTTTAAAAACGGAAATAACTTTGTGTTTTCTTTTCTTTTTTTTTTTCTGCGGGGCTTCAATTGCTGTTGTTTTAAAGCGCCCTGTAACGGGAGAAGCGCATCCACTACTTTCTGGTTGGCATGTAGTTCAAGCTCACATGCATTTTGTGTAGATAAACACAATTTGTAATATAACATTTACATATTGTGTCTCTAGGCTTTATGATTAATTTTATTTACAATGCTTCATGTAGAAAACCTACATGCCTCACGCTTCTTTAAATGTTTACTGTGTTAACCAATATTGATGGTGATTTTTAATAACCCAACAGTGTTAATTTAATTGTTTTCTGAATCCTGTCATAGTTTTATCAACAACGTTTTTAACAGGGCTTTAATTAAAATATTTTTTTTTAATTTAATATTATTTAATTGTCGCTATGACGCACACACGCCCCCGCCTCTTGCTTAAGCTCCACCCCCGATTAATCGAGTACTCGTTTCTCAAACCTGTGGATTAATCGAAATGAAGAATGATCAGAAATGCCCATCCCTAATTCCTAGCAGGACTTATTTAACATTAAAAAATTATAAGCCATGGTTTACAACAAAAATCAGACGTCTTTGTCAAGCCAAAGAGGATGCCTACAGAAAAGGAGATAGAGTCTTGTACAATCAGGCCAGGAACACACTGAATACGGAGATTAGAGTGGCTAAAAGGACCTACGCAAAAAGGTTAGAAAATCAGTTCACTTCAAACGAACCAGCTTCAGTGTGGAAATGTCTGAAAGCCATCACAAATTACAAGACACCATCCCCCAGCACTGAGGCAAACCAACGACTTGCTGAAGACCTAAATTAGTTTTATTGTAGATCCAAAACCCCCCACACCCATTCTGATGATCTCTTTTCACAACCACTAACACCTCCAGCAACCCTTCTCTCCCCTCCTCCTCCACTCCAAATAAGTGAAAATGACATGCGCCAGGTGGCGCTGCAGTCATCAAAAGTCTAAGGCAGTGATACATTGTAGTTTATATACATTTAGGGGGCAGTGCTTAGATCTGGAGACAAAGCACCTAGGTGACAACCCCAAACAAAGCATGCAAATGAAGAATTCAGGTATAGCAGCCTGCACCATTTACACCAGTCCTAATCCATTCATCATAACTACTCGAGGACTGGGGCAGAGGCACCAAGAGCCATTACAAGCAAAAGGTGAACATCTCAGTAATCTGGCTCATTTGACTTACAATAAGAGAAGAGGAACTGGCAGGAACTTCTTGCTACAAACTTTGCTTGAGAGAATCATTTGTCTGATAATATCATATTTACCTTAATTGCTAAATACAATATATTTTACCTTAGTTTTTTATGTGATGCTATGTCAGAACATAAGATCAGCATATTTTAAACAGATTCTTAAATTTGTAATCCTACACTAGCTCTATTTGTCAGTGGATCACCAGCCTTCTGACAGGCAACAGCTGGTGAGACTGGAGAAATTGATGTCAAGCAGCCGCACCACCAACACTGGCGCTCCTCAGGGATGTGTTCTCTCTCCACTGCTCTTCTCCCTCTACACCAATGACTGCATCTCCAAAGACCCCTCTATCAAGCTTCTGAAGTTTGCAGATGACACCACACTCATCGGCCTCATTCAGAATGGTGAAGAGTCTACAGACAGGAAGTATGCCTACAGACAGGAAGTATGGTGCAGTCATCATCTCTTTGAACTTTTACCATCTGGCCGGCGCTACAGAGCCGCAAACACCAGGACAACCAGGCACAAGAACAGTTTTTTCCCCCAGACAATTCTCCTCATTAACATGTAAATGTTCCCCCCATTGTGCAATATAATGTGCAATAACTTTTTATTTATTAGATACCACCCCCATCCTAGCACATCCCTGCATCTCTATCTCTTTCTATGCTATTCTATTCTGTCATCCATAGCACAACTGTACATACCACTTATTTATTTATTTCTCAATTTATTTTTCTAATTTTTGCCTATTTATATTTACATATGTGTATTTTATTCTCATTTTATTTTTCTAAGTTCCGTCTATTTATATTTACATGTGTATTTTATTCTCATCTTATGTTTATTGTCTGTATGTTGTTGCTGTCTCTGTGTACTGGAAGCTAATGACACTAAAACAAATTCCTAGTTTGCGCAAGCATACTTGGCAATAAAAGCTCTTTCTGATTCTGAGACATGGCAATAAGACCTACTGTTTTCCCTACCTCTCTCTTTGTTACTCTGTCTGCCTCTTCTGCCCTGTTTTCCCCAGGTCCCAGTCTATGCCGTGGGTGTCTGTACTGCCCTGGTGTGCTTCTGCTTTGTCAGCTCCACCTTGGTGGGCTCCTGGCCTGCCTGCTCCGCCCTGGTGGGCTCCTGGTCCGTCTGCTCCGCCCTGGAGGGCTCCTGATCCGCTGTGGGGATCTTCAAAAAACTTATTTTCAAAATATACAAAATAATAATAAAATTAGACAACACAACAAGTTTACCATATGCTAAATGGGAATCGGACCTATCTATTGCCCCTGATGCCATCTGAAAACACTTCAGATAAGGTTTAAGAAGAGGAGGGTAAAACAAAATGTTAACTTATTTATATGCTTATGTGTTTTTTTCTTTTCTTTTTTACCCCTTCTATCTCTTTACCTCTCTTTGGCCTCTTTGTTACCCAGTAGGCGGTGACATCCAGTTAAAATATGGGTGGGTGGATCTGAGGTGGGGCTGGGGACTAGTGTCTCCCCACCTTCCACCCTGAGCTCACTCTTCCGGGATCTCTTGCCCTGGCTGGTTCTGGCCTGCATGCCTCGCTGTTTTAATGCACCACATATTAGTTGAAATACATACATGCCTATTAAAATGTTTAATATAGAATACATGCACTTATATGAAAGTGAAAGTGAAAAAGTGAAAGTGACAACGTATTGTGACCCATAGTCAAAATTGGTCCTCTGCATTTAACCCATCACGAGTGCACACACACAGCAATGAGAAGTGAACACACACGCACACATACACTGTGAACACACACCCGGAGCAGTGGGCAGCCATTGCTCCAGCGCCCAGGGAGCAATTGGGGGTTCAGTGCCTTGCTCAAGGGCACTTCAATCATGGTATTGAAGGTGGAAAGAACGCTGTTTATTCACAATCCCCACCTTCAATTCCTGCTGGTGAAATTCCTGCTTTTCCAGCACTGATTTAAAGAATCTATAATGACACATCAAGAACTTTTTGAATCTCCAAAGAACCAAATGTAAGTAAATAATAAAGTAAATGTGTTTAATCACATCCTCTCATCAGCAGCTGCAGTATCTCTCAGTAGGTTTTTGTACGACTCTTTATCACTGTGTGAACACATTTTTACTGTTGATCCAGTGCTAACTCAGACAATAATAATCTGATGTATCTTCAGTCTGGACTCCACTGATGGTCACAGAAAAATCCTTTCCATATCCAGATCCACTGCCACTGAATCTAGATGGAGTTCCTGACTGGAGGCTGTTTATGTCATGTATGAGAAGTTTAGGAGCTTCTCCAGGTTTCTGCTGATACCAGGCTAAGTCATTATTGTATAGTCCTACATTCATACTACACTCTATTGTAGGATTAATTGTAATAATTTAATGATTATTGTTAATTCAATTTAAAACAATTTGATTTATTTAGTCATTAATTTCCTTTTGTTTATACAATAATTTGTTTAATAATTTATTAATTTATTTATTAATTCATTCAAGAATATGTTTATTTTTTTAATTCCAAAAGTGTTTTATTTAATTTAATCATTCACTGAAAATTGTTTATTTTATTTATTCATATGTCACCCAGATCACACCTCAAATTATTACTGAATTATTCATTTATCCATTCCTAACATTCATTCATTTCAGTGAGCTTTTTGCTGTTTTATTAAATATCACAAGCTAGAGAGGACATAAAGGTAGTAGGATGGGGTGGGTTCAGAAATGAAGTTAAGTTTAAACTCCTGTCATCTGCAGATAAGCACCAAAACACAACACATCAGAACTGGCACGGCCCAGCAGGCCACGTCTCCGACCTCGTTTGTATTTGTAAAAATAAATACAGTAATCCTTAGACTTGCAGATGCTAAACAGCTACTGTTTATTAGGTTTTTATAGGAAGAAACACTTCAGCCAGAACTGTTGTTTTGATTGTAACCATAAAAAATATATTAAGCATCATTTAAATGCAGATTTCTATCAGAAAACAACACAACAACGTGTGCATTCAAATTTTAAACTATCACTGGGCCAATAAATATGTAATTTAAGAGCTCACAGTGGACTGAGGGAAACATTGAGTGCCTCTGCAGCCAGTACAAACCTGATACTATCAAAAGCACCAGGAGATGTTTATTACTACAACCAATGTATGTAATGTAGCTCACTTTGCCCTGTTTCTCCATTAACCCACAGACCAGAGGGGTTAAAATTAACCTCAGCGCTCTTTGATTAGGAAAATATACGGTCGGTCGCTGATCATATCAACAAACAGTTTCTGTTCAGGAGAGATTACGACATCTGGGTGACATTAATGTGTCAGAAAGTGACTTTAAAGAGATGTTATGGATGTTAGCGGCCTGACAGCTAATAAACCCCCACCTCTGTAATTGAGGTGTAAATCTCTTCACACTCACTTTTATTAGCCCATGTGAGATTCAGGTTCATAAATGTGTTTGTGTGTTCGTTTTATGTCCACTGTCACAAGTTTCCATAGGCTGAAAGTTATATTTATTTAATAGACAATTCGGTAACTTTAAACTTTAAATAACTTCGGTAACTTTAAACTTTACAATAACAGTGCATGAATTAGCATGTACTAATACGTAAATTAGTAATTTATTGACTATGAACTAACGATGAGTTAAGACATATATTAATCAAGAACTAATGAAGAACTAACGTAACCACGACATTAGTCATATGAATACTGCATGAATAGCACCACCTTAATTCATATTAGTTCCTGCATGTTAGTTAATGTATTAATTACACTTTGCGGTAAACTAAATCAAACATTCTAGAATAAAGATGGCACAATGCAAAACTGTTTAGAAATGTGTCACCTGCAGCTGTCTCAAATGTCAGTGAATGATTTCACCTAACTCATCCAACATACAATGATGCATTTACAATTAAAAACAATTGTCTCATCCTGTTTTGAGTGATTCTACTGCTGCCGTCCTACAATAATGCATTCATTAAGCAGATGCAATTTTCCAATTTAAAATCAGTGTCAGAGATGCTGGTTATTGCTTTGGTTATGTTATGGATCAGTTTACTGTCATTATATCATCATAATGCACTGAAGTCAGATGTTTGTTTTGTGTTCTTGCTCTTCTTTTGGGCCACAATTGCTCCTTCAAAAAGTCAACTTTCCTCCTCCTGTTTAGTTCCTTCTCCATCCAAATGCAGCCACAGGACCTCTGCTCTTCTACTTCTTTACAAACCACCAAAAGGCACCAAAAATCTTACTTAAATGAGCTTATAAAACGTGTAATTGATAACTTTTTAAAGATGTCAGGGTTAGGTTAGGGTTAGTCATTAAGTCATGACACAATGATACATTAACAAGTCATGAATTCATGTTACTTTACAAGTAATTAATATTGAGTAAACAATTATGTGCCATTATTTCGAAACACACAAGGTTTACATATACACTCAGTTGGTTATTTCTAGAATGAAAGAAAACAGATGAGAGAAAACAGATGTGTGCCTGTATATTAGATGCGTGTAAGATCTTAAAGCGCTTAAGGGATAAATGCTCCTGAAATATTTTAAGGTTTTACATTATTTTTATGTTACTAGAAATAGTAAGCAAGTAGACATTAACAAATGGGACAATCACCAGATTACAGTATGTCACGTCTCAGACATTCCAAAACCAAATAAATGCCAATTAGAAATGTTAAAACGATAACAATAGTGGTCAGCAACTGCAGTGTGCACTGATCACCTGGTTTTCTTGTCTCGATGACTTTTATGTCTGCACATCCTGTGATGGTCACAAATAACAAAATATGGTTATGCAGACAAAAGTATCGTAACATTTCATAATAACGTTCAGTTGTAAGTCATTTATAAGTGATTAGTTAATGATGAAATAATAATTTACAAAACACTGACAAATGATTAATAAGTGATATGCTAATGGTTTGTGTATGTTTTGTTAATTCATTTACAAGTCAATTACAAGTTTATTTACAAGTAATTAGTTTATGATGAACTAATCATTTACAAAACATGACTATGTGTTTATAAATAATTAATTAATAAGTGATATGTTGAAAAGCACACAAATACAATTATTCTAAAACTATTTTCTTTTTTTAAATAATAATAAATTATTTGCTGTCAAGTGAATAAACGTGTAAACCCTTTCTCTCATCAGCACAGACTTGTGTTCTGTGTGGATTGTGTGGGATCTAGTGATAATGTGAACCAGTTTTACCCTCCACTGAAGATCACATCAGGTGCACAGCGCTAAAATACTCCATGTGTTTACCCTCACCAGTCAGCCCTTACATTGCAGGACACACAACACATATTCAAAACCTGTTGTATAAACACATTAATAAATCATTTACACATCTTTCTGCATCCCCTAATCTAAAGTGTGAACTACTCATCAGTTGTAAATGTTTTACAAACCTGCCGGTTACAGGTTGTGTGTGTATACACACGGGTGGGGAAAGATCTATGAGTGATGAGTAAAACATTTACAAATGACAAATTGTTTACACTTTAGATTAGGGGATGCAGAAATATTTGTAAATGATTTATTCATGATGTGATATTCAATGGAGGGTAATGATTGACATTTCAATTATTTATAATTGATTAATAATATATTAACTAGTAACTTATTAACCATTGACTAAGGATCTGTTTGATTATTTCATGATATGCTTTTTTAAAGATAACTTACAACAGATTTGTTAAATACTCTTAGAGCAAAAAAATTAGGAGTCCTAAATTTAGAAGGTTTATTAGATTAATATTAAACTACTTAATATTTGCATAAATCGAAATAAAAGCACAAATGGTGAAATGTTATTTACATATATAGATTAAAAGATGTCAAACAATAATGGAGTTTATTTCATCAAAATCCAGTTAGCAAACACAGTAATATTTTGTATTTAAGTCTTTGACTTTTGTCTTTTCAATTTAAAAAAAAAAAAAAAAAAATCATGGGCCTCATAAAATGCATGTACAATCTGATCCTAAATGATGTATGATTACATCCTAACAGTAAAAAACTAATTGGGATTTATAAAGGCTAAAGAAAGAAAGAAAGAAAGAAAGAAAGAAAGAAAGAAAGAAAGAAAAATAAAAATAAAAAATGATTTCTCTGAATAAATGCATGTTTGGATTTCTTTGTCCTTGTGGTGATGAGTGTTGCACTTCTTCTGAACCATAAGGGGATATTTGTGGTTGTTTGGTTGGTGCATTTGTTCACATTGTGCTTGAATTTAAAATGAACTGAGATTTATAAAGATTAATACATTTAGGAGAATTTTTGTGTGTATGGATGGTTTTGTAAATTGTCTGTAGGGACATTTCAGAAATTCTACACACATCCTTATAAATGAGGCGTCAGAACTCAAGCTTATATTTTATAAAATCAAATGTCATTCAGTGAACCAGGAAAACACCTGCAGATTGAGGAAATGATGCAACTATTCTGTTTAGTCAAATTATGAACCTCAAACACTGAAACATTTTTCCTAAGATCACTATTGGTTCTCTGTGTGTTGACTCTGTGTGTTTTATTGTGTCATGAATCTCCTGTGAGGATCTGAACATCTGCTGATGGAGCTGCTCTATTCTGAGAGGAACAGAATCACTCAAATATGAGTTTGACTGTTTGACTCTTTATTCTATGAAATGAGTGAGTTGAGTTGGACTAATGGAGAGATGAGGTTTGTTTATATTCATCAGTTCACACTGAGACTCTCAGCAGTCATACTGACCTTCTGAATGTTTGAATCGACTGTTGACTCTGTGATGAGACAGTGAATGATTCATTCTGATGTGTGTCCTTCAGTATCCCTCAGAGTGAATAATAATAATAATAATAATAATAACAACAATAATAAACTAAATATAAATAATCTGTATTGAAAAACAAATCAAACATTCATAATGTAGGTCACACTTTATTTTAAGGTTCAGTTCTCGCTATTAATAAACCATTAACTATGACTTTTGCCTCAATAAACTCCTAATTTGTTGCTTATTAATAGTTAGTAATGTAGTTGTTAATTTAGGTATTGGCTAGGATTAGGGGTGCAGAATATGGTCATGTAGAATAAATGAACAGCCAATATTTTATTAGTAGGCATGCTAATAAGCAACTAGTAAATAGTAATATACTATTGATAGTACATTTTATTGTGTTTATCTAAATTTAAATATTGAAAGTCTCTTTAAACATTGCTACACCACAACCTCCCATCAGCAGCTGCAGTTTCTCTCATCTGTATCAGTGCAGTCACTGTGACTTTGACTGACGGAGGTTTTTGTACGACTCTTTATCACTGTGTGAACACATAGTTACTGTTGACGTTGTGTACACTCTGACAGTAATAATCTCCTGTATCTTCAGTCTGGACTCCACTGATGGTCAGATCCATAATTAGATCCACTACCACTGAATCTAGAGGGAGTTCCTGAATAAAGGCTTCTAATATCATAAATCAGAAGTTTAGGAGTTTCTCCAATTTTCTGCTGATACCAGGCTAAGTTGTCATAGTATATTCCCTCATCCTTACTACACTCTATTGTAGCTGTTTGACCCTGTTGGACAGTTTTAACTTTAGGCTGAGTCACAGTGACTCCTCTGGATTCTGAAGAAAAGAACATAAAGTCAATTGCAAATCTTCTTAATATCAAAATAATAAAACAGTAAAAAAACAACAGCATCAATAAAAGTAAACATCCTACCTTGAATAAAAGCTGCAATGGTCCAGATGAGGATGATGATGTTGTTCATTGTTGTTGTTTTGTCTTGTGTGATGATGAAGATTCTGTTCTGTTCTGCTCTCAGTCATGAAGTGTTAAACTCACAGCACTATAAACACTCTCAGAGCACTGAAGCATGTGGTGACAATGCAAAGTGACTCTCTATCATTTGCCTGTGGATCATTCTCAACTATGTTTCCAAAGCAATTGCTTATAAAAAAGGCTTTTTTTCCCAAATATTTATTTGCAAATTTTGTAAAAGTGTGTTGACAGAATCGTCATTCTCCACACTGCTTGTAGGAGATACCTTTTCTCTTTTTTGCATCTAATATTGTGTTTTTATCTGTTATATGCAGGGCCGACACAAGCTCAACTGCCGAGTGATTTTACACTCACAATTAAAGACGATCTTTAAGATGCACGTGAAAGATGCATCTTAGCTGCAGATGCATTTAATGTATTACATTATCAAGCCCAGTCCAGTCTTAGTCCAGTCCATTGCTATGATTAATAACTCTGTCAGTCATTGCTATTTCAAGAGTAAGCATATTGCAGCATGTACATAAAGTTTTCTACAACAAAAGTTTTATACAAATTCCAAATTATAATGTAGATAGCTAGCCAAAAGTCACCAAAAGTCCACTCAGAATGGCAGAAGAATCATTGAATCCATTGTTTTTTTTTTTTTTCCTTTCATGTTTTGTATCATTTTAAACGTCTGCATGTGGTAAAATGGCTTCACCTTCACAGCAGTAATATGTATTGTAATAAAGGTTCCCGGTTAAGTTGAATTTACTTAAAAAACTTAAGGAAACTGGTTGCCCTAAAATATTTAAGTAACGTTTACTGGAAAACTTGAAGTAATCATTACTTAAATATAAGAGTCATTTTAACAACCATTTTAAGTTGAATTTACTTAATGCTTTTAATTTATCTAATTACTCCATTCCTCTAATAGGTACTCACTGACTCCCAGAGTGCATTGCGACATGAATAAATTATGCAATTGCTTTGCTTTACTGTTGTTGTTTGTATTTGCCAATTTCATTTGCTGTCTTGTGTCAGTAGTAGCACAACAAAAAACAAACAAAAAAAAGCTCATAAAATGGTTATTGATACAGTTAATAAAAATAGATAAAATTGAGTTGTTACCATTGTTGTGATTCACATGCTGAATGTTGAAGTCTGTGTGTGACTCACGCACATTACCCCAAATATTAAAAGATTGTATCAACACAGATACAAGTTTTTTGTAGCGTTTATAAAAAGTAGAAAAACAGTAAAATTGTGGAAAATCATTAATCAACATGGAAAGTATGCAACCTAATTATTTAATTAAAATATAGGTCACCTTCTAAAAGCAACCTATTTATTACTTTTCTTTCCTTGAAATCAAAGAACTCTGATTTCATGTTGTATTGCTGCAACAATAGGAAGAACACTATAATAATATAAACAAAGTTCCAAATGCCCAACCAAAAGTAACACTATTCACTATAATGGTGAGTATTAAAAAAAAAAAAAAAATGTGATGTTCTCTCTAATATTTCAGTTGTATTGAAAATTCAACATTCAAGATGACTTTGGGAAATGAGTGAATTCAAGTAGTGAAAGAAAGATGTGAGTGAAAAGTCTACTAAAAATTGCCCCATCTCAAAAACTTTTTCTTCTTCTTCTGTTGTTATGTTGCACATTAGCAACATATTAGTGCACTGCTGCCTCTCACTGGTTTATTAATGTCATTGGTTTCTTTGTGGATACTTGGATATTTTAAGTAAACATCACTCAAAGCAAGTAAGTAAATTGTTTTATTTGCCTTGAAAGTAGCTGTAACTTAATAAAACCTAGTAAGTATGGTAACGAAGTAAAGATAACTAATTGTAACTAAGTAAGGTAAACTATTGGGTTTTACAGTGTAGGACAGTTTTGATCTACTGTTGAAGGTGTCTCTCTCTCAGGGTCTCTGGTAAGAACTGGGCTGGGCAATTAATCGAAAAGAAATTGAAACCTACACTGTAAAATCCAATAGTTTACCTTACTTAGATATAATTAGTTATCTTTACTTAGTTGCTATACTTACTAGGTTTTATTAAGTTACAGCTACTTTCAAGCGAGTAAAACAGTTTACTTACTACTTTGAGTGACGCTTACTTAAAATATTCAAGTAACCACAAAGGAATCAATGACATTAATAAACCAGTGAGAGGCAGCAGTGCACTAATATGTTGCTAATTGTTGCAAAAGCTCCCCGAACTCCTGACCCACCATGGCCGCATGGACTGTATACTCCGCCGTGGCTCCCCGAGCTCCCTGACCCGCCATGGCATCCCGGACTGTATGCTCCTCCATGGCTCCCTGAGCTTCCTGATCTGCCCTGGAGGCATACCTCCTCTCCCTCCTGTGTCTGCCCTGCCTCCAGGGCGTCCACCCTCCCTCCCCAGTGTATTTGTTACAGTGCGAGTTGCGCCTTATGGGAGGGGGGGTAATGTCACACCCCTGTGGACTGTTTTCTTTGGTTTTCCCCTTGTATGCCCTTATTTGGTTGTTCCTGTTCCGTTTTCAATTATGACGTCATTGTTTAATCATTCACACCTGTCCTCGTCTGATTAGCCTGTGTATTTAAGTTTGGTTCAGTTCCTTGTTTGTTTGTCGGGTCTTAAAGTCAACTATAGTCTTTCTAACGTCTTTTTAGTTGTGTTGCGTGTGGATTCCCTGCTGTTCCTGTGCGTTCCTGTTCCATTGTATGGATTATTTAAATAATGCGTGTTCCTGATTTCCTCGTCCCTGCTCCTCATTCCCGCACACGACGCCTGTGACACCCTCACTGTGCTGTTGCATTAGGCAGCTGTCTAGTTCCCGCGTAAGCACACACCAGCCCTGTTTATATGGCACGCAGTGTTCTGTTTTGAGAGTATTTAGTTCAAAATGGTTTGTGTTTTTTTTGCGTAGTTCATCATAAACAAATTCAGTAAGCTGGTGTAATAGGGTTTGATGTTTTTACATTATTTGTACAGTTATTGTTATGAATATTTAAGGTTTAATGTAATTATTTAATAATTTAAAAACACACTATGTAACTTTAGGCCCTCTAACGGTTAAAATTTTTCATGTGTTTTGCAGAAGAATATTGGGTGTAATGCGCTAATAATTACATGAATCAAACAACAATTCCAGACTCTGAAACATTCACAGAACACCATGCTATAAAACAATAAATCTACAAACCTAGAGAAAAAAACAAAACAATGGCATAGAAAGCCATTTACCTAATCTTCTAAACCCCTCTCCCTTCTCCATCAACCTCAAGTCACCAAAAGTCCACTCAGAATGCCAGAAGAATCACTGAATCCATTGTTTTTTTGTTTTTTTTCCCTTTCATGTTTTGTATCATTTTAAATGTCTGCATGAGGTAAAATGGTTTCACCTTCACAGCAGTAATATGTATTGTAATAAAGGTTCAAACTGTAGGACAGTTTTGATCTCCTGTTGAAGGTGTGTCTCTCTCAGGGTCTCTGGTAAGAACAGGGCTGGGCAATTAATCGACAAGAAGCCGAAACCTACCAATGCAATTTTCCCATGCCGATTATTTCATTTTTTTAATCCTATTAACACTTTGCCCTTAAAAACATACTACCGAGTGTGTATTCGGGGTTACATGGATGTGTATGGCTGTTGTGCTTCCGTTTTTTTTCAGCTTTTCACACGTGAGTGGTGCATTTAAATAATTTAAACTTGTGTTTAAATGTCAGTTCCAAAACTGTGGATCAATCTGAAGACCCCGGAGGCGGGGCAAGCATTGTGAGCTGCTGTTTACAGTAGCAGCTTGGCATGGCAACTTTTGTATTTGACGGCAACATGGCGGAGCGTATTGCAATCACGTGATTCTGAGGATGTGCAAAATGCAGATGGAGGGCAGGAAGTGATTTTTCTCTATAGGAATCAATAGCAGAATCTCAAAATGACTATGTTTTCAGTTGTTTATGGAAATCGTCAACCAAGAAATTTCATTTTATATCGTGTATGAAAATTTGCTGTTCATAAGGACGAAAAGGCAAGAAAATGAGTGAAAAAAGCAGGGAAAAGTGGCTTGTAAACCTGCGTCTGCGGTCAGGAGGAGAGTCAGATAATGCTTGTGTGTGTGAATGGTTAATAAAAGACATAATAATATTAAGATATAAAGAAATATATAAATAGATACAGGGTGAGACAGTGAGAATTCACTCAATGCTAAATGCCACACATAGATACAATGTCAATAAGATATTATATTTGCAGTTGATTACAATGGAACCTTGTGAGATTGCGATAAAATGAAGTGAGTGACAGCTTTTTAGTGACTATTTAAAAGCGCTATTTGCTCGCTTTCTAGGCTATAATGAATTCAGAATTTGAAAAAAAGTTTTGTTTTACGTGCTGCCAACAGGACCAATAGCCAAAAACCCTGTACAGCAGTAGTTTTAGGAGTGACATATATCATGCATCCTTCATATAAATGTGGGAATCACTTTCATAACAGTTTCTTTGCTATCAGGCTGAGTTGCTTAGCTTATTTACACCGCCTCAATGACAGGCAACTGAGGCAGCTATTTTAATGTAGTTGAAAAATCACTCCTCTTCATAACATAAGGATCACATCCAACATATGTCGTGATTTTCTGTTTATACCTTTCTCTTGTACAGTACAGACTTTCCTCCATCTCATCCGTTCTGCTTTTTCAGTCACTCCTGAAACTTTGCTGCATGTCCAGGGTTTGTGGCTATTGGTCCTGTTAGCAGCACATAAAGCGAAACTTTTATTCAAATTCCGAACAGATTATAGAAAGCGAGCAAATAGCGCTTCCATATAGTCACTAAAAAGCTGTCAAACTACAAACTACTCGAAACTACAAATATAATATCTTCCATTGTGTCTACATGTGGCATTTAGCATTAAGTGAATTCTCACTGTCTCACCCTGTGTCTATTTATTTATTTCTTTATCTAGATATATTACTATCTTAACATATTATTATATCTTTTCATAACCATTTGCCTTTCCCCCCCTTATGAACAGCAAATTTTCATACATGATAAAAGCCCTTTTGTGGTTTCTCAGTTTAACCGATTTGAGAATCCATAAACAGTGCAAAACATAGGCATTTTAAGTTTCTGCTAGTGATTCCTATGGAAAAAAAATCACTTCCTGCCCTCCAGCTGCATTTCGCACCACAGCAATGACGTCATGTGCAATTTTTTTTTTTTTTTTGGTGATAATTGTATTATCAGTTGTATTAACCTTCTTCCCCTCTTAGTTTCTAATAAAGATCAGGGCACAGGTGAAGTAATTGTCAGATCATTGTGCTACAAGTTCATTTAAAAGTACTTATCATGGAAACCATTTAAAATAATATACTTATGTGAAACTAATTGTAATGCTTTTGGACACTTAATTGCCTGTTAATTGTAATTAAATGAAAATATACACTTTTGTTGAACTATTAAAGGAACACTCCACCTTTTTTTTTTTTTTTTTTTTAAATAGGCTCATTTTCCAACTCCCCTAGAGTTAAAGAGTTGAGTTTTAATGTTTTCGAATCCATTCAGCCGATCTCTGGGGCTGGCAGTAGCACTTTTAGCATAGCTTAGCATAGATCATTGAATCTGATTAGACCAACTGCATCTCGCTCAAAAATGACCAAAAAGTTTCAATATGTTTCCTATTTAAAACCTGACTCTTCTGTAGTAACATCGTGTACAAAGACGGATGAAAAATGAAAAGTTGCGATTTTCTAGGTCAATATGGCTGGGGACTACACTCCTTTAACTATACTATACTATATCATTGTGCCTGCTGCGCCCATGGTATGGCAGCAAAGTTCCTTGATTATTAAGCCGGAATGAGAGTATAGTTCCTAGCCATATCAGTCTAGAAAATACAACTTTTCATTTTCCGTCAGTCTTAGTACACAATGTAACTACAGAAGAGTCAAGTTTTAAATAGCAAAAATATTGTCATTATATGGTCATTTTTAAGCGAGATGCTATCGGTCTAATCAGATTCAATAATTTACACTAAGCTATGCTAAAAGTGCTACAGCCAGACCCGGAGATCGACTGAATAGATTTGAAAACGGTAAAACTCAACTGTTTAACTGTTGGACAATGAGCCTATTTTCAAAAAAAATGTGTACATCAAAGAGTGTACATCTTTATATGTAATTTCACAATTACTTTCAAAAATTTTATTTGATATTACTAATGAATTAGTATAATTCTGATATTGATAAGAACAAGATCTTTTCACTTTTAATCTAACTTATAGTATATATCATGATACTAACATGATACTATAATTAAAATGATATGAAGGTGACGGTAATCTAAATGTTAACATTAGGGAATGCACAATTAAATATTAAATGTTATATAAACAATGATGATGATGATAAAATAAAACTCTAGTATTGCACACTTTTTTCCTAAAAGTTTTGTTTGAAATGCAACAATAATTGGCTCCAGCAGTTATCACCACAGATTTTGTTAGGCATGCCTGTGGCAGCTAAAAGCCATTCCAGCTAAAAACGCTTAATTTGCCATCACTTACCTGCCTACTAACTGTTTTCATTATGTTTGAGTTGCATTATGAATGACCTTAACGGAACAAGTGTGCATGCAGTAACCCGAATGGGGACCAGCAAGGTAAACTTGGCAATTTTTGTAACTCTTTTCATTGCATACTAATTTAAGAGTTATATTAAACATGAATTACCTTACAAATGTTGCTTATAAATGTTGGCTTATCAATCCTAGCTTCACCAACTGAGAAGTTTCTCGGCTTTCCTCATGCTTGTAACGGTAGCTAGCACAATGATCTGACAATGACTTCACCTGTGCCCTGATCTTTATTAGAAACTAAGAGAGGGGAAAGGTCAATGCAACTGATAATACAATTATCACACACACACAAAAACGAACAATCCCTTGTTCTGCCTGCGTGCTGGAGCAGGAGACCAGGCATCAATGATACGATGGACATCGTTGATGCTCACTTTAGACACATGTCGGAGACATCTAAATACTGACATTCTGGGCGACACAAAGTATCCCAACTTCTGGAGACAGCGGAAGTTCAACACTGCGCTTGTGCACATCGTCCATTATGCATTGCATTTTTTTGAAACATTCCTGAGAACTGCGTTTCGCTTTTTAAAAGGTGGTCACACACCGGACAAACGCAGTGCTGCACCGTGTCCAGAACACAAGTACAACACGATGTACCCAGCAAAGACAAAACGTTCCCCTAACGTTCCCCTATGGTTCCCTGTAGGTTCTCTTTTTAATAACCTATAAAGAACGTTCCCAGAACGTTCCCTCCAGGTTATTTTTTGGTTTAATTTCATAACCTAAAAAGAACCTTCCCAGAACGTTCCCTGCAGGTTATTTTTAGGTTTTATTTTTAAAACCTACAGAGAACGCCATTTTAAGGTTTTATTTTTGCAACCTACAGGGAACGTTCTATTTACGTTAAGAAAACTTTCCTGGCTAACCAACAGGGAACATTCCTGGGAACGTTCTGGGAACCAAAAACTAACGTTCCCAGAACGTTCTGGGAACCAAAATTGTTAGCTGGGTAGCTGGGGACCGTGGACAGATTGTGAATGGCGCCCCAGTGTGCGTCAGTTTATAGAAAATACAAATTGTAAAGACATGGCGCGATGGTGTGCGACTGCCTTTAGATTCCAAGACATGTTCTATGTGAATGGCCAGTAAGGACCTAGAGTAAACAGGGTTCTTGCGCATATAGAGTGACAGGATCTGAGATAAAAGTGCCATGCTCTTTCTCTTAATCAGCAGTGTTTTATTTACATTCATTATTTAAATAATTTACAGGTTATTATTTTCTACTTTTCACATTGCATTATTTAAAATAATATTCATTTACAAGAGATACAAGGTTTTTTTTCTAATTTTCACGACAATATTTAAAATGTATTTTGTTAGCAAGAGATGGTTATTTTCTACTTTTGACATGGGAATATTCATTTATTTTGTTTGCAAAAAATGAAAGCTGTTTTTTTTTTTTTTTTAGGAAACTTGCTTTTTACAATAAAACTGAAAAGTGATTTTTTTTTCATAAGACGTCTTAATTTCAAGCAAGCTTTGATATTAATTGTTTGAAATATTCAACAAATAACCATATAGTTTTTTTCTTCAATTATTTTAAAATCACAAAGAAATGCACTCTTTCATTAGAAAAACAAACATTCCTTTAATAGTTGCGTATATTTACAGTACAAACTTTAAAAGAAATATGAGAGCAAAAATAAACAAATAAATACTAGAATAAAATAATCATTCAATAATTGTAATCGAGGTGACTTTTTCAATTAATTGAGGTTTTGATTTTAGGTAATATCACCCAGCCCTAGGTAGGAATACCTCTTACACATAAAGAGTACTTACACATGGAAGAATACTTCTTCCACATATAGCATGACCTTTGGGTCGTGGGATCCTGTCCAACCTAAATAATAGCAAATGTTTTACAATTTAGATTTGAATGTTCCTCTGTTGTAATCTGGGCATTTAAGGGAAACTGACAAATAAGTCACTGGGTTTCTGTAAGCGTAGTGTTGTGTGAACCCTGAACACTTTCTGCTGTTTGTGTCTCTGCTGTCAAGTTTGCGTTTCTCACTCTTAAATTCATCTTTGAGCAAATAATGCTATGTATTTATTATTTATGAGCTGGCTTCTTATTATTCAGTTATGTAATTGGTATGATACATTCTTACCTCACAAATAAATGTTATATTTGATTAGTTCTGTATCCTTCTGAAATGATTATTTCCAGTAGATTTAAATGGATTCTGGTGTTGATGCAAATCTGTGTCCAGCATACAGTAGGTCAAACTGAAGCCCATGAATGAATGGAGCAGGAAACACGTCTTCTAGGAGCTCATGATTTCTGTCTGTCACTGACTTGTATGAATGTGAACAATTTGTGTGAACATGAAACTACACTTTTTGTTATGAGCATGCATGATGCTCCTAAACTTAAAGGAATAAGTGAACCCTGCATCCTCTGACTAAGATCAGAAATGGGAATTTGTGACCCTGAGATCCAGACCGGCCACCATGAGACTCTGTGTGACACTGGACCCCTAATGGACAAATGATTGAAGAGTAAGAGAATATTAGAATATTTAAATATCCACATTAGAAACTGAACTGATTAATATCTCAGTCTAAATTTTAAGTTTAAATTGGCGTCAGGTTAAACACAGAGCTAGAAGCAACTTGAAACTAAATGATCAAATAAAGTGATCTACACACATTATACCTTGGTTAGGGACAGGTTTGGTGGTATGGGAAGGTTTAAAGGTGGGTTGGAGGTGTAAGCAATGGGTCAACAGTGTAATTATAAATGTAATTAAATAAATTAACTGGAGATATAATGCAGGTATTTATTTATTTATTTATTTATTTATTTATTTTAAATATAACTACAATGTAAAAATGTGTATGTACACAATCAGTGCACTGTATAAAATTATTATTTTAAATGTAAGTACATTACAGTTAAGTTAAGGCCACCTAATATAAAGTGAGACCAAAAAACATTGATCAAAGAGTGTTGTAGGTCCATCTACTGTATAGTTGAGGGTACAATTAAAACCCACCTAAATTATTTTTTAGAATTAAAGTATGTTACTTGTTTGTTATGCTTACATCAGCAGCTGCAGTATCTGTGATCCGTATCAGACTGACGGAGGTTTTTGTACGACTAATCACTGGGTAAAAATCCAGCTACCCATTGAGTAGTGACTCAGACAGTAATAATCTCCTGTATCTTCAGTCTGGACTCCACTGATGGTGAGAGAGAAATCAGTGCCAGATCCACTGCCACTGAATCTAGATGGAGTTCCTGACTGGAGTGTGTTTATGTAATAAATGAGGAGTTTAGGAGTTTCTCCAGGTTTCTGCTGATACGAAGACACACAACCATTACAGCTAGAAATTGTCTGACTGGTTTTACAGCTGATTGTAACAGTTTCTCCTTGTTTGATGGATTTTATTGCTGGATTCTGAGTCACTGTCACTTGTCCCCAGATCTCTAAAATAAGACATTTTAGTTGTTTACATTTAGTTGAACATTTTGATCAAATATTATCATTCTAATTGATCATACTCAGTGTTGGGGAGTAACTAGTTACATGTAACGGAATTACGTAATTTAATTACAAAATAAATGTAATTGTAATTAGTTACAGTTACTGAGAAAAAATATGTAATTAAATTACAGTTACTTTTGAAAAATGCCAGTGATTACAAAGGGGATTACATCTGATTTTTTTCACACACCCACCCCCACTTACAGACTTAATTGACTTCTTTTAAATTGCATTGACTGCTCTAAAATGAGACACAAGCTGGTCGGCAGAAGGAAGCATGAAGTGCTCTAAAATTTCTTGGTAAACGGGTGCAGTGACTTTGGTTTTCACAAACACAGTGGACCAACATCAGCAGATGACATTGCACCCCAAATCATCACAGACTGTGGAAACTTAACACTGGACTTAAAGCAACTTGGGCTATGAGCTTCTTCACCCTTCCTCCAGATTCTAGGACCTTGGTTTCCAAAGGAAATACAAAACTTGCTCTCATCTGAAAAGAGGACTTTGGGCTTTGGGCCACTGGGCAACAGTCCATTTATTCTTCTCCTTAGCCCAGGTAAGACACCTCTGACATTGTCTGTGGTTCTGGAGTGGCTTAACAAGAGGAATACGACAACTGTAGCCAAATTCCTTGACACGTCTGTGTGTGGTGGCTCTTAATGCCTTGACCCCAGTCTCAGTCTATTCCTTGTGAAGTTCACCCAAATTCTCGAATTGATTTTGCCTCTCTCAAGGCTGCGGTTCTGCAGTTCTGCACTTTTTCCTTCCACTCAACTTTCTGTTAACATGCTTGGATACAGCACTCTGTGAACAGCCAGCTTCTTTGGCAATGAATGTTTGTGGCTTACCCTCCTTGTGAATGGTGTCAATGATTGTCTTCTGGACAACTGTCAGATCAGCAGTCTTCCCCCGTGATTGTGTAGCCTAGTAAAACAAACTAAGAGACCATTTTGAAAGCTCAGGAAACCTTTGCAGGTGTTTTGAGTTGATTAGCTGATTGGCATGTCACCATATTTAAAATCATCACAATTAAAAGAACCAAACACTTAAACTACTTCAGTCTGTGTGCATTGAATTTATTTAATACACGAGTTTCACAATTTGAGTTGAATTACTGAAATAAATGAACTTTTCCTTGACATTCTAATTCCTTTATTCTTACATTTTGAAAAGCATTTTGTCAAACTAAAATTTTGTCAAACGCTAAGTGTTGTCAACAGCTGATGTGTTTCTACTATCAGTGTGTTGAAGTGTTGTTTTTTCTCTGCTGGAGTTTGTGTTCACTCGAGTGGAATAGAGGTTTTTGTACGTTTTTTGTATCATAATGTAAATGGAGCGACTTTGTGTAGTTCAGTCAATAAATTTGAATCTTTCAATCATGCTGTTCTTATAATTCAGTGCTTTTTAATACTAATAGAAATGTAAATTGTACATGTATGTCTGTAAATTAAATTTATTGTATGTACATTTATAAATTTAGTTGTTCTCTAACTATGAAAAAGTGATATAATTTAGTCACAAAATCTCTGTTTAAAATTGTATTTTTGGGAATTGTATTTTTAAAATGTTGATTCAGTTGTTTTCTAATCCCATCAACAAACCAATTTTCACTTGATCTGAGCTGCGGTCACAAAATTTAACTTTAAAATAGTTACTTTTTGAGAAAAAATGAGAGTAAAATTTTTAACTTTTAAACTTTATCTCAGAATATGAAAACTACTAGAATTAAAGCAGTCAGTGTCTTAGTTTAGTTTAGTATGTTTGTTTCATTTATGAGGTTGCATGTATATATATATATATAGTGATTGTGTAGTTTGTATATTACGTATATATCGGCTGTGGTGATGTTGAATAAGATAAATCAAGATTGCTGTGATTTTGACTGCATTCCACTTGTCTGCTCTTTAAAGTCATGTTGAAATGCTGTGAATGATGCAGGGCAAAAGAGTGCTGGAGCTGCAGTGTGTTTTCTTAGTGTTTGTGAATGTGTTTGTCTCCTGCAGCTGGTCCCACAGTGAAGCCCTCAGTGTCTCTGCTGCCGCCCTCTTCTCTGCAGATCTCTGGAGACTCAGCCGCACTGCTCTGCCTGCTCAGCTCTTACTCTCCACAGGGGGCGCAGGTGAGCTGGACACTGGACGGCTCAGAGGTCACCGAGGGGGTTCAGACCAGCGCAGAGAGTGAGTGGGATGGCCGCTACAGCCGCAGTAGCGTCCTGACCCTCAGCAAAGCACGCTGGGAAAAAGGAGAGCTGTACGTCTGCAGAGTAACACATGATGGAGCTCCTCAAGAGGCCTCGTTCCAGAAGAGTCACTCGCAGTGCTGATGTTTCTCCAGTGAGCGCTGCTCTCTCCTGAAGATGAGGCGTATCTGAGTGTCCTGTGTCAGGCAGGATTCACATGAGTCTAGTGCTGCAGCTGTAGTCATTTACATCTCAATACTGAAAGAGAGCTCTAGTGTCAAAGCACTGGCTGATCTTTAATCTGCTGTGTTTGCTGTAACATTCAATAAAGCTTCTCAACAAGCTCCATTTGTGTCTGACATCATTCAACTAACAGATGAAGATGCATGTAGTGTTTGTTCAGGTGTTTTTCAGAATCTTGATCAGTAGCAGTAAATGTAGTCAAATAAAGCTCTTGGGGTTTGAACATGGTCTCTGGAGACAGAGCTGCTCTATTCTGAGAGGATCAGAATCACTCCACCCTGACAATGCAAATGGGATTTTCAGCCCACACTCCCAGTGTCACTGTTTGATTGGTTACATGGTCTGGACTGAAACAGACCAGTTTCACTTCTGCAATAGTCAAGCAGCAAACAGACAAACTCATCATATTTATGAGATAGTGAAAATATTCATGAAGATATCCATAAAAATGAAGCTATTCTGACACTAATTGCCCTTAACAAAAAGAATATACTTCAAGTTTGTTTTGTTAAGTATACTTAAGTAAAGTTCAAGTACATTTTTAGGTATACTTTATGTAGTACGTATACAAATATCAGTGTACTAGTAGTACAATACTTTTAAATGTACTATTTCAATACTCCTTGGGACTAAATTGGCCCACTTTCTAGAATACAAAGTATACTCTTTATTAACTCTTCATGGGTCAACATTTTATTCCATAACGTTACACAGTTTTACATATCTAGGGTTTTGATGCTGTTTTATGTCTGATGATTGTGATTACACATGGAAGCAGGTTCTTCTTCACTTGTGTTTTGGAAATTCTGTACGGAAGATGTGAAATAACAAAGAAAACAGGAATTCTCAGAGCACAAGTATAGCTCAAATACTTTTTCTGAGTATAAATAAAGTATACTTAAATGTCATTTTAAGTATATTTCTGAGAAGTATATAAAGCACATATCTGAGAAGTACATAAAAGTATACTGAAAGTATATTTAGTTTAAAAGAAGTATACTAATAGTGCACTTGAATAAACTTATTTTTAGTAAGGGTAGTTAAACAGCACACAGACAAACTCATCAGTATAGTGCAGGTGAAAATATATGTAAATCTTTCTGTGGGTCAGATGGAGAGCATCATGTCTAGACAGCAGAAGTGACTGAATGCAGTCTGTTCAGTTTGATTAACAGGTATCGTATATTACACCTAAAACATGATTAACATTAAAACACTGACTAAAATATTTCTGATAGTAGTAATGATATTGTGTTGTGTGTTTGTGATCTGATCAGTGTTGTGTGTGATTGTGTTGTAGAGCAGCTGCAGTATCTCTCATCTGTATCAGTGCAGTCACTGTGACTTTGATTGACGGGTTTTTGTACGACTCTTTATCACTGTATGAACACTGGACCACTGTGGTAACTCTGACAGTAATAATCTCCTGTATCTTCAGTCTGGACTCCACTGATGGTCAGAGTGAAGTCAGTTCTGGATCCGCTGCCACTGAATCTAGATGGAGTTCCTGTATATCTGCGTGTTGCAGCATATATGAGGAGTTTTGGAGTTTCTCCAGGTTTCTGGTGATATCAGGCCATACAAGTATATGAACCTGTACAGGCATCTACCACTTGTGTGTTTGTTTTGCAGTTTATAGTGACTGATTCACCAATCTGAACTGTTTCAACCGAGGGAGTCTGAGTCACAGTCACCTGCCCACTGAAACCTAGAAACATAGAATTAGAAAGAGCAGGATCTATGTGTGACATTCATTGCTGATAATAATATACTATTTTACTTTAATATTAAAAACATTACCTTGAATGCATATACAAAGAGTCCAGATGAGGATGATGATGTTGTTTATTGTTGTTGTTTTGTCTTGTGTGATGATGAAGATTCTGTTCTGTTCTGCTCTCAGTCATGAAGTGTTAAACTCACAGCACTATAAACACTCTCATGCAAAGTGTCTCTCTATGTAAATTATCTTCATACACAGAACAGACAGCTGTCAGTCTCAGACCTCAGATCAATTATTTCATGCATGTTCATGTTCTACAAAACATACAAAGCTTTATGATGAATATGAGCTATAGAAATCAGACAGACACTCTCTACAATGAGTGTTTGAATATTTTACTGGGTTGATAATAAACCTAATAATATTAAAGAGCATCTGCTTTCTAAAATCATATAGATTCATTCAACCAGTTTGACGCAAGACTGAAAACTGAGGTGATATTCTAATTGATCTTTTATAATAAATTATTTTGTATGCAATTCCATCTTGTAAAATTGTCTGTCTATCATTCAGTATTCTGTTGTGATTTTGAGGTTTTTAATTTTGAGGTTGAGGTTTAGTGATGGTGGTTTTGTTTGTGTGGGATTAATTAGATTAATATTGATCTGCTTAATATTTAGATTAAAATAACGGGTGAAATGTTATTTAAATATATAGATTAAAAACTTAAAAGATGTTAAACACTACTGGATTTTATTGAATCAAAGTCCAGTTAGCAAACACAATAATATTTTGTCTTAATGTCTTTGGCTTATTTTTGTCTTATTGAGTTTAAAAAAAAAAAAGTCCTTATAAAATGCATGTACAATTGTGTCCTAAATGATGTAGGATTTTATCCTAAAAGTGAGAAACAAATTGGGATTTGCAAAAGAAAGAAAGAAAGAAAGAAAGATAGAAAGAAATTGATTTCCTGAATAAATGCATGTTTGGATTGCCTTGTCCTTGTGGTGATGAGTGCTGTACTTCTGAACCATTAAAGAATATTTGTGTTCGTTCTGTTGGTTGGTGCATTTGTTCACATTGTGCTTGAATTTAAAATTAACTGAGGTTTATAAAAACTAATGTATGTAAGAACATTTTTGTATGAATGGATGGTTTTGTAAATCGTTTGTAGGGACATTTCAGAAATTCTACACACATCTATATAAATGAGGCCCCAGAACTCAAGCTCTTATTTTATAATCAAATATCACTCAGTGAACCATGAAAACATCTGCAGATGGAAGAAATGATGCAACTATGCTGTGTAGTCAAATTATGAACCTCAAACACTGAAACATTTCCGGTAACGCTTTAGATTACAACCCGCAAAGAACTACGTAAGTAAACTGAATTTACGGTGTATGTTTCTGTAATTATAGTGTACCTATAAAGAACACTGTAAAAAATTGCACTGTAAAATAACAGTAATTTACTGGCAGCTGTGGTTGCCAGCATTATACTGTTATTTTATAGCTCTCTACCGTTAATTTACAGCTCTTCATTTTTACAGTATGTTACCGTTATTATACCATGTGGTAACTCATTTTATTTTGGAAACCGATTGCTTCAAACCATTTGAGTTTTAAAAAAACTATTGTTTATATGGCGTTAGTACAGTGAACTTATTTAATTTGAGTCCACTAAGAAGAAATATTTCTTAATATAAACCCGCAAACACTTAAAGTGTAATAAAGAAGCAATCGACTTTTACTCAAAACTTTATAGATTGTCATTAACTAACAATAGCACAAATTTGTGTAATAAAGTGCTTAGTAAAGAGATTGTCACTATATCAGCAATTCCATAATTACTGTCTTTAAATAAAGCAGCAAAACATCAGTACTTGTGGCTCATCATTGCCTGAAGCACAAGCTCTACTCTCCAGCACAATGGTGACCCACAAAACTAAATTAAACTGACAGATCTCTCTTGTACAAAAACACATCAGTTAGGCACAATCAAATATTTACTCTCCCTACCAGTTAATGACTTTGCATAATTGTTTTTCTATGAACATTCACTAATATTTTAGTGAAAATAACTTGATAATTAACAGTAATCTTCTGTTTTTCTACAGTGTGTTGCCGTAAATTAATTACAGTTTATTACTGTTAAATTACATTTCATGCTGTTTTTTTTTTTCCATCGTACATCTTTAACCCTTTAAAACCCACAGCAAAATCCTCAGTTTTAAATGAACACTTATAATGTGTCAACACTACAGAGTGTTTGAGTAATACTGAATTAGTGCTGAAGTTAATGAGATAATTATATGATTGATCACGTTCTGATTGAGCATTAGTGATGAACACCAGCTGTTAACAAACAAAATTGCTGAATGAAAGAATAACACAAGAACAACTGACTTCAGCCACAGCCTTAGGTGACATCAACTGAAATAAAAGAAGACATTAAATCTCTCAAGATCTGATTAAACTCCTAAAACAGCATTAGCAGCTTCAATTATTATCACACTGACTTTATTTCTGTCAGACGTCTACAGAAGAGAGTTGCAGAGGTTTAGGTTGAGATCAGTGGAGATCAGTGTTTACTTTAGTTGGGCTGTTGAACCTTGGCATTTTAAGGTTAATTTTAGTTTAGTTGTTGTAATTGTGTATGTTTACAACATACTTGTTATGACAAAAAAGAGAAATAATAATAGCAAATAAATAAATAAATATGAACGACTACAAAGAAATCTAGAATTGTTTATGGTTTGGTAATAACACAGCTTTTATCCAGTGTCTTTTCTTTTATTGAATATTGATGTGAAATTAAAAAAAAAAAAAAAAAAAAAAAAATAAGCTTAATTTAGATACACACATCAAGAATCATTGTATGAATCTCAACAATGGTGAGAACAAGTCATAGGTGAGGTTTTGTAGTGTGCTGATACCCAGCATGCATTGCAGCATGAAGCTTTCGATTGTCACCATTGTTGAGATTCATATGCTGATTCTTCATGTCACTATTTGAGTATAAATGCTACAATAGTTTTAAATTTTAACTATTAAATCCTTCTTTTCTGGTTGCCACATTATCAAAAGATCTCATGCTGTAACACACTTCGTGGAAAACAAATAAACACACACTCAAAAAAAGACTCTGAGTCCCACAAGTCTCAGAACCAGGTCAATAGACAACTTTCATGCCCAACTAGACATAGCTGACATTAACTGACCAGCGTTGTTGTAACTAATACATTATAAAAACCCAGTTACAGCAAATATATCTATGTTTTAACGTCAAGAGTCAGGAGCCCAATTAAAGCAAACAGTGATCTCTGCAATGGTATCGTCAAACAAAACAATAAAACATCATCATCTAAACATCTGTTCATTCTCAATAAGATCTTCTATAGACATCTGACAGAAATAAAATCAGTCTGGTTAGAAATGTGTGAAGTTGGTATAGCTGTGTGTTGAGTTGTTTAAATGTTCAGTTGATTTCATCTAAGGCTGTGGCTGAAGTCAGTTATATAGTTCTTGTGTTTGTCTTGTTTCTCTTTCAATCAGTGATTCTGCTCATTAACAGCAGCTGTTCATCAGTGTCTGAAGTCACTCATTAGTTTTCATTCTCTCTGTAAGGTGGACTATATTAGTAAACTCATGTAGGGAATAGTGAATGAGGGTGTAGAGTTTGATTTTAAACACAGTCTCTGAGTGTCGATTTTGAACGCTGTTAATTCACGATACATAGCAGCAGGCTACTTTTTCGAAAATGACAAATAATACCCAGAATGCACTGTTTTAATGGAAAACAGCATGTTACTGTCAAAATTTGGCCCGTTTTTTTACAGCAATTTTTAACAGTGTAGCATAATTAGTTACTTTTTTTAGGGAGTAACTCAATATTGTAATGCATTACTTTTAAAAATAACTTTCCCCAACACTGGAAATGAAAGGAAAAAAAAAAAAAAAAAAAAACTGTGATAAACTGATGAAAGGTTTAGTGAAACACATTATGAAAAGTTTTTAGACAGGAATTGATTGTTGAAAGTGAATAATTTAGTTCTTCTAATAATCTAAACATGTTTTTGAACAGCACATATTTTACATTAAATGTGTATTGTTAATATTCATGGTTACAAAAGTAATCGTTTTGTTGTTAGAATTTTTTTAATATTTTGTATAACCTAAATTGTATGTTTTTAATAGAGAATTAAAAAGACTTACCGAGCACCAGTTTAGTTCCTCCACCGAATGTGTACCACAGTGATACAATCTAATGAAACGGTCGTACAAAAACCTCTATTCCACTCGAGTGAACACAAACTCCAGCAGAGAGAGAGAGAAAACAACACTTCAACACACTGACAGTAGAAACACCTCAGCTGTTGACAACACTCAATCATTTAGTTTTATTATTTTTATTTTTTAAAGGAATAACGACACACTCACACAAAATCCTTTTGAAATGTTTGTCATTGCTTGAAGAACGATGTACTTTTTTCATAACCAGATAAAGAGTTTAGCTCTCTCATTTTCAATAGCCATAATTCAGTTTGACTGTATATCCAATATTTCTCATTCATTCTCTTGTTCCGATATAACGCGTATTAAGAAAACACATTTAATGATCTGTGAGCTCTTCTGTTCTTCATATGCAACTCAATCATCGTGGATCAAAAAAAAAAAAAAAAAAAACACCAACAACCACAACTACAAAAAAGCAAATGAATCAAACATTTTGAGTGCACACTAATTAATCTTCAGTAAAATTGCCTTCATTAAATTTGTTGAACAGTGATCAACAATAATACAAAGTAGCTCAGTATGTTTCTTTACAGCATGATGGTCCCTGATTTAAGTCGTAGCCAGAAAATGAAATATTTCAAAATGATTTGAACAATACTTACTAATAGGAACTGTAGTGAAGAGCATGGTCCCGTTATGTGCTGAGTTACATGCTTTACATAGAGTCTTTTGGAGGTTGCTCGCATGCTGAATGACATACAAAGTGACATACAAACTGTGTGTTTGGTAGCAGTTTAAGCTGTTGTAAATCCTGCCCACTTCTTTGCATTGTCAGCACATGCTTCAGTGCTCTGAGAGTGTTTATAGTGCTGTGAGTTTAACACTTCATGACTGAGAGCAGAACAGAACAGAATCTTCATCATCACACAAGACAAAACAACAACAATGAACATCATCATCCTCATCTGGACTCTGACTCTCTGCATTCAGGGTAAATATTTTGAACTAAATAACATTATACACATCTTATGTACAGTCCATGAACCACTAAATGTCTAAAATGTCTTATTTCAGAGATCTGGGGACAAGTGACAGTGACTCAGAATCCAGAAATAAAATCCATCAAACAAGGAGAAACTGTTACAATCAGCTGTAAAACCAGTCAGCCGATTTCTGGCTGTAGTGACTGTGTGTATTGGTATCAGCAGAAACCTGGACAAGCTCCTAAACTCCTCATTTATTACATAAGAAGCCTTCAGTCAGGAACTCCATCTAGATTCAGTGGCAGTGGATCTGACTATGGAAGTGATTTTACTCTGACCATCAGTGGAGTCCAGACTGAAGATACAGGAGATTATTACTGTCTGAGCAGACACAGCATCAATAGTAAATATGTGTTGACACAGTGATAAAGAGTCGTACAAAAACCTCCATCAGTCAGAGTCACAGTGACTGCACTGATACAGCTGAGAGAAACCGCAGCTGCTGATGAGAGGATCACAAACAATGCAATGACAATAATGTTTAACAAATTTTCTAATGACTAAATTTTAATTTAGTGTTAGTGCTCAGTCAGTTCAGTCTTTGTTGCACTTCTCTTGTGTTTCAGATCAGAGTATGAGAATGGAGTGGAAACTGAAGCAAAGATTTTTAATTCAGATTTTTGATTGCAGATCAATGTTTTTCTTGTATTTCTTAATTTAAAACCTGTATTTAACCTTAGAATGATCTCAAAGTAAATAAGAGGTGTTAAGTATGAATTTGTGGTGGCTGTGCTTTAAATAAAATGATTACATGGCTCTGTGGAATGCTTGATTCCACAGGTCAGTCATGACATTCCAAGGTATGTTATTCCTCGATAACATCTGGTAAAAGCTAATAACACAGACTCATCCAGGCAACTTAAGTCGGCATTATACGCTTAATAGTTTTTCTTGGTGGAAGCTCTGCGTTTGGTTAGCTAATAAAATATTAAAACTCAATTCAATATTATGAGTACAGTTTCTTAATTCTGTCAACTTGTTGCTTGCTAGCAACTGATTTCTTCATTGAAGCTTTGCGTCCAAATATTTCAGCTCAGATCAGTGTTTCATATCTAATTATTTACTTTTGTGGCAAGCAGCTGTGTAATAAGTGGGATAATGTACATCCAGCCAGTTGTTATCGCAAAATAAAGATGTATATTGTCCCTTACTTATTATAATCTTAATTCAAGTGATAAAGGATTTTGAAAGTCTGACAGTAATCAGTGTTAAGTGCTACTGTAAGGTTAACTCTGCCTGGTTTAAATGTTTCAAAATGATTAACAGTTAAAAATATTAGACATTTTGAAAAGTAATCAAATGTAATGTTACATTACTTTAATAAAATAATTGAAAAGTTACACTACTTATTACATTTTAAATAGAGTAATTTGTAATCTTTAACCCATTACATTTCCAAAGTAACCTTCCCAACACTCTCTATATTATAAACACATTTAAAACGCATTAACAAATGTATTGGACAACACACTTCAACTGAAATTAAAATCAGTTATCAGAATCAGAATCATAAACATAGTTATACATTTTTAAAGCAAGACAAAATAACAAAGATTTAAAATGCATGTTTAAGCAAAACTTAATTACATATTATAACTAAGTGCACTGTTAAAAATTGCTGTAAAAAAACGGCCAAATTTTGACAGTAACATGCTGTTTTCCATTAAAACAGTGCATTCTGGGTATTATTTGACATTTTCGAAAAAGTAGCCTGCTCCTATGTATCGTGAATTAACAGCGTTCAAAATCGACACTCAGAGACTGTGTTTAAAATCAAACTCTACACCCTCATTCACTATTCCCTACATGAGTTTACTAATATAGTCCACCTTACAGAGAGAATGAAAACTAATGAGTGACTTCAGACACTGATGAACAGCTGCTGTTAATGAGCAGAATCACTGATTGAAAGAGAAACAAGACAAACACAAGAACTATATAACTGACTTCAGCCACAGCCTTAGATGAAATCAACTGAAAATTTAAACAACTCAACACACAGCTTTACCAACTTCACACATTTCTAACCAGACTGATTTTATTTCTGTCAGATGTCTATAGAAGATCTTATTGAGAATGAAGAGATGTTTAGATGATGATGTTTTATTGTTTTGTTTGACGATACCATTGTGGAGATCAGTGTTTGCTTTAATTGGTCTCCTGACTCTTGACATTAAAACATAGATATATTTGCTGTATCTGGGTTTTTATAATGTATTAGTTACAGCAATGCTGGTCAGTTAATGTCAGCTATGTCTAGTTGGGCATGAATGTCATCTACTGAACTGGTTCTGAGTCTTGTGAGACTCGTTAAGAGTCTATTTTTGGGTGTGTGTTTATTTGTTGCTGCTTTTTTTTTTTCCATCAAGTGTGTTACAGCATGAGATCTTTTGATAATGTGGCAACCAGAAAAGAAGGATTTAATAGTTAAAATTTAAAACTACTGTAGCATTTATACTCAAATAGAGACATGAAGAATCAGCATATGAATCTCAACAATGGTGACAATCGAAAGCTTCATGCTGCAATGCATGCTGGGTATCAGCACACTACAAAACCTCACCTATGACTTGTTCTCACCATTGTTGAGATTCATACGATGATTCTTGATGTGTGTATCTAAATTGTGCTGAATTTTTTTTTTTTTTTTTTAATTTCACATCAATATTCAATAAAAGAAAAGACACTGGATAAAAGCTGTGTTATTACCAAACCATAAACAATTCTAGATTTCTTTGTAGTCATTCATATTTATTTATTTATTTATTATTATTTCTCTTTTTTGTCATAACAAGTATGTTGTAAACATACACAATTACAACAACTAAACTAAAACTAACCTTAAAATGTCACGGTTCAACAGCCCAACTAAAGTAAACACTGATCTCCACCGTGGTAGTAAAAAAAAAAAAAAAAAAAAAAAAAACAACCTAAACCTCTGCAACTCTCTTCTGTAGACGTCTGACAGAAATAAAGTCAGTGTGGTAATAATTGAAGCTGGTAATGCTGTTTTAGGAGTTTAATCAGATCTTGAGAGATTTAATGTCTTCTTTTATTTCAGTTGATGTCATCTAAGGCTGTGGCTGAAGTCAGTTGTTCTTGTGTTATTCTTTCATTCAGCGATTTTGTTTGTTAACAGCTGGTGTTCATCACTAATGCTCAATCAGAACGTGATCAATCATATAATTATCTCATTAACTTCAGCACTAATTCAGTATTACTCAAACACTCTGTAGTGTTGACACATTATAAGTGTTCATTTAAAACTGAGGATTTTGCTGTGGGTTTTAAAGGGTTAAAGATGTACGATGGAAAAAAAAAAAACAGCATGAAATGTAATTTAACAGTAATAAACTGTAATTAATTTACGGCAACACACTGTAGAAAAACAGTAACATGCTGGCAACCGAGCTGCCAGTAGATTACTGTTAATTCAAGAAAAAACAGTAATATACTGTAAAACATAACAGTCAGATTTATCAAGCAAATCAAGTTATTTTCACTAAAATATTAGTGAATGTTCATAGAAAAACAATTATGCAAAGTCATTAACTGGTAGGGAGAGTAAATATTTGATTGTGCCTAACTGATGTGTTTTTGTACAAGAGAGATCTGTCAGTTTAATTTAGTTTTGTGGGTCACCATTGTGCTGGAGAGTAGAGCTTGTGCTTCAGGCAATGATGAGCCACAAACACTGATGTTTTGCTGCTTTAGTTAAAGACAGTAATTATGGAATTGCTGATATAGTGACAATCTCTTTACTAAGCACTTTATTACACAAATTTGTGCTATTGTTAGTTAATGACAATCTATAAAGTTTTGAGTAAAAGTCAATTGCTTCTTTATTACACTTTAAGTGTTTGCGGGTTTATATTAAGAAATATTTCTTCTTAGTGGACTCAAATTAAATAAGTTCACTGTACTAACGCCATATAAACAACAGTTTTTTTTAAAACTCAAATGGTTTGAAGCAATCGGTTTCCAAAATAAAATGAGTTACCACATGGTATAATAACAGTAACATACTGTAAAAATGAAGAGCTGTAAATTAACGGTAGAGAGCTATAAAATAACAGTATAATGCTGGCAACCACAGCTGCCAGTAAGTTACTGTTATTTTACAGTGCAATTTTTTACAGTGTGCATGAAAGCATGCTAAGAAACAAAGCCATGAAACTGTATTCTCTTAACACTTCTCTTAACACTTAAGTTGTCTTTAAAGTGAGTAGTATATTATTTGCAAGTTTAAGATTTGAAGTATACTTTTTTCACAGGTTAGTTTGTTAGTGGCACAAATCCTGCCCACTTCTTTGCATTGTCAGCACATGCATCAGTGCTCTGAGAGTGTTTATAGTGCTGTGAGTTTAACACTTCATGACTGAGAGCAGAACAGAACAGAATCTTCATCAACACACAAGACAAAACAACAACAATGAACAACATCAGCGTCCTCATCTGGACACTCACACTGTTTGCTCAAGGTTTGTGTAGCAAAATTTTAACAAAGATTTTTTTTTTTTTTTTTTTTTTTTTTTTTTTATGTGTAAATTATTAATAATTTGCTGTTGATCCTTATTTTTTTCTTATTCTTTCTTTCAGAGTGTACACTGTAAAATGTAATTAGTTGACTTTACTTGTAAAAAGCGTGGAAACTGATTACCTTAAAAAAACTAAGTAAAGTGAAATAGGAATAGTATGTTGTACTGACAAATGCTTACTTAGTATAGTTTACTTAAACAAGAGTTGTAGTAACTAACAAAAAACTGTTGAGAGTACTTGATTCTTTACTTTAGGTTTACTCTTGACTTAGTATAGCCACTCACTGACTCCCAGAGTGCATTGCGACATGAATAAATTATGCAATTGCTTTGCTTTACTGTTGTTGTTTGTATTTGCCAATTTCATTTGCTGTCTTGTGTCAGTAGTAGCACAACAAAAAACAAACAAAAAAAGCTCATAAAATGGTTATTGATAGTTAATAAAAATAAATAAAATAGAGTTGTTACCATTGTTGTGATTCGCATGCTGAATGTTGAAGTCTGTGTGTGACTCACGCACATTACCCCACATATTAAAAGATTGTATCAACACAGTTACAAGGTTCTTATAGCGTTTATAAAAAAAAGAAAAACAGTAAAATTGTAAAAAAAAAAATCATTAATCAGCATGAAAAACATAACCTAAGGATTTAAATAGAATATAGATCAATATAGATTCTAAAAGCAATCCATTTATTATTTTTCTTTCTTTGAAATCAAAGATCTTTCATTTCATGCTGCATTGTTGCAACAACAGAAAGAGAACTATAGCAATATAGACAAAGTTCCAAGTGCCCAACCAAAAGTAACACTATTCACTATAATGGTGAGTATTAAAAAAAAAAAAAAAAAAACCTTTTCAGGAAAATCAACATTCATTTATGAAGTCAGCTTATGTGATGTTCTCTCAAATATTTCAGTTGTATTGCAAATTCAACATTCAAGATGACTTTGGGAAATGAGTGAATTCAAATAGTGAAAGAAAGATGTGAGTGAAAAGTCTACTAAAAATTGCCCCATCTCAAAAACTTTCTTTTCTTCTTCTTCTGTTGTCACGTTGCACATTAGCAACATGTTAGTGCACTGCTGCCTCTCACTGGTTTATTAATGTCATTGGTTTCTTTGTGGATACTTGAATATTTTAAGTAAACATCACTCAAAGTAGTAAGTAAACTGTTTTATTTGCCTTGAAAGTAGCTGTAACTTAATAAAACCTAGTAAGTACAGTAACTAAGTAAAGATAACTAATTGTAACTAAGTAAGGTAAACTATTGGGTTTTACAGTGTAGAGGACAATACACTGTAACTCAGAGTCCATCAATAACAGCAGCTCAAGGGCAAGAAGTCAGAATAAACTGTAAAACCAGCAGTAGAGTGTGGGGTGGTGATGAGTTACACTGGTACTTACAGAAACCTGGAGAAGCTCCTAAACTCCTCATATATTATGCAACAAACCATTACACTGGAACTCCATCTAGATTCAGTGGCAGTGGATCTGACAGTGATTTCACTCTGACCATCAGTGGAGTCCAGACAGATACAGGAGATTATTACTGTCAGAGTGTACACTGGCCGGGTAGCACTTTGGTGTTCACACAGTGATAAAGAGTCGTACAAAAACCTCCATCCGTCAGAGTCACAGTGACTGCACTGATACAGATGAGAGATACTGCAGCTGCTGATTTGAGAATGTGAATCATCTCAAGACAATGATCTGATATGAACAAGCAATAAGGATGATTGAAAAACATGAAAATAAAGATTTTTCAATGATCAGTATGATACATGTACTTACGGTAACAATTTAGAATAGGGACCATTTCTCACTATTACCTAGTTGCTTATTAGCATGCACGGCCCAACCAAACAATGATGGTTTATGTAAATAGCCAAGGTATAAATAAACACTTCATAACAAATATAGATGCGACATTTACTTGTCTACCTTTCAATTATTTTCCAAGATCCGTGGCCTGTTTCATAAAACAAGTTTACCAAACAAGCCAGGCTTATTCCAGTTGGTCTGACTCATTGTCAAATGATTTGGTTCCATGAAGTAAATTTACTATAGCTCAAGCTCAGTCACTCTGGCACTGTATGCTGGGAAACTAGCCTGGTCCTGGTTACGTCATCTATTTGTCATGCACTGTTAAAAATTGCTGTAAAAAAACGGCCAAATTTTGACAGTAACATGCTGTTTTCCATTAAAACAGTGCATTCTGGGTATTATTTGTCATTTTCGAAAAAGTAGCCTGCTGCTATGTATCGTGAATTAACAGCGTTCAAAATCGACACTCAGAGACTGTGTTTAAAATCAAACTACACCCTCATTCACTATTCCCTACATGAGTTTACTAATATAGTCCACCTTACAGAGAGAATGAAAACTAATGAGTGACTTCAGACACTGACGAACACCTGCTGTTAATGAGCAGAATCACTGATTGAAAGAGAAACAAGACAAACACAAGAACTATATAACTGACTTCAGCCACAGCCTTAGATGAAATCAACTGAACATTTAAACAACTTAACACACAGCTTTACCAACTTCACACATTTCTAACCAGACTGATTTTATTTCTGTCAGATGTCTATAGAAGATCTTATTGAGAATGAAGAGATGTTTAGATGATGATGTTTCATTGTTTTGTTTGACGATACCATTGTGGAGATCAGTGTTTGCTTTAATTGGGCTCCTGACTCTACATACATACATTTGCTGTAACTAGGTTTTTATGATGCATTAGTTATAGCAATGCTGGTTAGTTGATGTCAGCTATGTCTAGTTGGGCATGAATGTCATCTACTGAGCTGGTTCTGAATCTTGTGAGATTCATTAAGAGTCTGTTTTTGGGTGTGTGTTTATTTGTTGTTGGGGTTTTTATTCCACCGAGTGTGTTACAACATTAGAACTTTTGATAATGTGGCAACCAGAAAAGAAGGATTTAATAGTCAAAATTTAAAACTACTGTAGCATTTCTATCGAATAGAGACATGAAGAATCAGCATATGAATCTCAACAATGGTGACAATTGAAAGCTTCATGCTGCAATGCATGCTGGGTATCAGCACACTACAAAACCTCACCTATGACTTGTTCTCACCATTGTTGAGATTCATACGATGATTCTTGATGTGTGTATCTAAATTAGGCTGAAGTTTTTTTTTTTTTTTTAAATTTCACATCAATATTCAATGAAAGAAAAGACACTGGATAAAAGCTGTGTTATTACCAAACCATAAACAATTCCAGATTTCTTTGTAGTCACTAATATTTATTTATTTGCTATTATTACTTTTCTTATTTGTGATAACAAGCATGTTGTAAACACACACAATTACAACAACTAAACTAAAATTAACCTTAAAATGGCACGGTTCAACAGCCCAACTAAAGTAAACACTGATCTCCACCGTGGTAGTAAAAGGAAAAAAAAAAAAAACCTAAACCTCTGCAACTCTCTTCTGTAGACGTCTGACAGAAATAAAGTCAGTGTGGTAATAATTGAAGCTGCTAATGCTGTTTTAGGAGTTTAATCAGATCTTGAGAAATTGAATGTCTTCTTTTATTTCAGTTGATGTCATCGAAGGCTGTGGCTGAAGTCAGTTGTTCTTGTGTTATTCTTTCATTCAGCAATTTTGTTTGTTAACAGCTGGTGTTCATCACTAATTCTCAATCAGAACGTGATCAATCATATAATTATCTCATTAACTTCAGCACTAATTCAGTATTACTCAAACACTCTGTAGTGTTGACACATTATAAGTGTTCATTTAAAACTGAGGATTTTGCTGTGGGTTTTAAAGGGTTAAAGATGTACGATGGAAAAAAAAAACAGCATAAAATGTAATTTAACAGTAATAAACTGTAATTAATTTACGGCAACACACTGTAGAAAAACAGTAACATGCTGGCAACCGAGCTGCCAGTAGATTACTGTTAATTCAAGAAAAAACAGTAATATACTGTAAAACATAACAGTCAGATTTACCAAGCAAATCAAGTTATTTTCACTAAAATATTAGTGAATGTTCATAGAAAAACAATTATGCAAAGTCATTAACTGGTAGGGAGAGTAAATATTTGATTGTGCCTAACTGATGTGTTTTTGTACAAGAGAGATCTGTCAGTTTAATTTAGTTTTGTGGGTCACCATTGTGCTGGAGAGTAGAGCTTGTGCTTCAGGCAATGATGAGCCACAAGTACTGGTGTTTTGCTGCTTTATTTAAAGACAGTAATTGTGGAATTGCTGATATAGTGACAATCTCTTTACTAAGCACTTTATTACACAAATCTGTGCTATTGTTAGTTAATGACAATCTATAAAGATTTGAGTAAAAGTCGATTGCTTCTTTATTACACTTTAAGTGTTTGCGGGTTTATATTAAGAAATATTTCTTCTTAGTGGACTCAAATTAAATAAGTTCACTGTACTAACACCATATAAACAATAGTTTTTTTTAAAACTCAAATTGTTTGAAGCAAAATAAAATGAGTTACCACATGGTATAATAACAGTAACATACTGTAAAAATGAAGAGCTGTAAATTAACGGTAGAGAGCTATAAAATAACAGTAAAATGCTGGCAACCACAGCTGCCAGTAAATTACTGTTATTTTACAGTGCAATTTTTTACAGTGTTTTGAACACTAATTTAAAACATCAGCAGAAGCACAAAATCCCTTATCTTGTGCAATATGTATTGAAAAGACAAGCAAACTATCCACAAGAAAATCTACATTATAAAACTGTGAGTGTCAGCCACTGACATTACTGAATCTGAATTTTAACACTGAATCTGATTTTAACAAGATTGATACATATTTAAAATACATTGCAACAGTATTATCAGCAAATGTCATAGTGGTTCCTTATTTTCAGAACTGAAAGCAAGCAAGCATGTCTATACCACAGTCCTAGAGATGGTGAGAAGGAAGCTGGTTGGCTTTTTTGGGGACTGTAGACATCTCAGAAGTTCATGTACTTGCTTGGGACTTCTTTCGAAAACATAGCACATACTGTTGCTATAACCAGGGTCTGGCAAGGACTACTTTAGATGTGGGAGCCCCAAGAACATGGAGTGGGAGTCTCAGTTAGACAGGCACCCAACTCCAGAAAAAACTGCTTGATAAAACCTTTCAATGGGAAATGTGCCAGAGAAGGGAACAGTAGGAAGGTGAAGTTGTTGACAGAGCCCCTTGGCTATGAATAATAATGGTTGGGATGAAATTTTTCAAACATGAGAACGATGAGTCAGGGAGTCAGGAAGCAAACGGCCAGTTATACCACAATACATTCTGTGGGACTGAGCTGAAATCTCTACCTGCATGGGCTCATTGACAGGGCCAGTGGAGCAAGAAGAAAGGTTAAGACTCAAAGTAAGACTCAGAAAATATTAATCATTCCCACTGACCAGTCCTGGATGACTGAGCCACTTTTCACCCAAATCATGGTGGCTCTGTGAAGAGCTCTGCCAGACAGAAGAAATAATGACAGCATGCTTCAGTGCTCTGAGTGTTTATACACTGTAAAAAATTTACAAACACTTAAAATGTAATAAAGAAGCAATCGACTTTTACTCAATTTTTTATAGATTGTCATTAACTAACAATAACACAGATTTGTGTAATAAAGTGCTTAGTAAAGAGATTGTCACTATATCAGCAATTCCACAATTACTGTCTTTAAATAAAGCAGCAAAACACCAGTACTTGTGGCTCATCATTGCCTGAAGCACAAGCTCTACTCTCCAGCACAATGGTGACCCACAAAACTAAATTAAACTGACAGATCTCTCTTGTACAAAAACACATCAGTTAGGCACAGTCAAATATTTACTCTCCCTACCAGTTAATGACTTTGCATAATTGTTTTTCTATGAACATTCACTAATATTTTAGTGAAAATAACTTGATTTGCTTGGTAAATCTGACTGTTATGTTTTACAGTATATTACTGTTTTTTCTTGAATTAACAGTAATCTACTGGCAGCTCGGTTGCCAGCATGTTACTGTTTTTCTACAGTGTGTTGCCATAAATTAATTACAGTTTATTACTGTTAAATTACATTTCATGCTGTTTTTTTTTCCATCGTACATCTTTAACCCTTTAAAACCCACAGCAAAATCCTCAGTTTTAAATGAACACTTATAATGTGTCAACACTACAGAGTGTTTGAGTAATACTGAATTAGTGCTGAAGTTAATGAGATAATTATATGATTGATCACGTTCTGATTGAGCATTAGTGATGAACACCAGCTGTTAACAAACATAATTGCTGAATGAAAGAATAACACAAGAACAACTGACTTCAGCCACAGCCTTAGATGACATCAACTGAAATAAAAGAAGACATTCAATCTCTCAAGATCTGATTAAACTCCTAAAACAGCATTACCAGCTTCAATTATTACCACACTGACTTTATTTCTGTCAGACGTCTACAGAAGAGAGTTGCAGAGGTTTAGTTTTTTTTTTTTTTTCTTTTTTTCTTTTACTACCACGGTGGAGATCAGTGTTTACTTTAGTTGGGCTGTTGAACCGTGCCATTTTAAGCATAATTTTAGTTTAGTTGTTGTAATTGTGTATGTTTACAACATGCTTGTTATGAGAAAAAAAAAAAAAAAAAAAATGAATGACTACAAAAAAATCTAGAATTGTTTATGGTTTGGTAATAACACAGGTTCTATCCAGTGTCTTTTCTTTTATTGAATATTGATATGAAAAATAAAAAAAAAAAAAAAAAACCTAAGTATGCAGATGTAAAAAAGACCACTCATTTTTTTCAAAAAAAAAACTGCAGCATAATTTAGATACACATCAAGAATCATCGTATGAATCTCAACAATGGTGAGAACAAGTCATAGGTGAGGTTTTGTAGTGTGCTGATACCCAGCATGCATTGCAGCATGAAGCTTTCGATTGTCACCATTGTTGAGATTCATATGCTGATTCTTCATGTCTCTATTCGATATAAATGCTACAGTAGTTTTAAATTTTGACTATTAAATCCTTCTTTTCTGGTTGCCACATTATCAAATGATCTCATGTTGTAACACACTTGGTGGAAAAAACAACAACAACAAATAAACACACACCCAAATACAGACTCTAAATGAGTCTCACAAGATTCAGAACCAGTTCAGTAGATTCATGCCCAACTAGCTGACATCAACTAACCAGCATTGCTGTAACTAATGCATCATAAAAACCCAGTTACAGCAAATATATGTATGTAGAGTCAGGAGCCCAATTAAAGCAAACACTGATCTCCACAATGGTATCGTCAAACAAAACAATAAAACATCATCATCTAAACATCTCTTCATTCTCAATAAGATCTTCTATAGACATCTGACAGAAATAAAATCAGTCTGGTTAGAAATGCGTGAAGTTGGTAAAGCTGTGTGTTGAGTTGTTTAAATTTTCAGTGGCTGTGGCTGAAGTCAGTTATATAGTTCTTGTGTTTGTCTTGTTTCTCTTTCAATCAGTGATTCTGCTCATTAACAGCAGCTGTTCATCAGTGTCTGAAGTCACTCATTAGTTTTCATTCTCTCTGTAAGGTGGACTATATTAGTAAACTCATGTAGGGAATAGTGAATGAGGGTGTAGAGTTTGATTTTAAACACAGTCTCTGAGTGTCGATTTTGAACGCTGTTAATTCACGATACATAGCAGCAGGCTACTTTTTCGAAAATGTCAAATAATACCCAGAATGCACTGTTTTAATGGAAAACAGCATGTTACTGTCAAAATTTGGCCGTTTTACAGCAATTTTTAACAGTGTAGTGCTGTGAGTTTAACACTTCATGACTGAGAGCAGAACAGAACAGAATCTTCATCATCACACAAGACAAAACAACAACAATGAACAACATCATCATCCTCATCTGGACACTCACACTGTTTGTTCAAGGTTTGTGTAGCAAAATATTTAGTAGTAGTTCCTTAAAAAGTGAAATGCACATAATATATGTCATCAGACATGTTTTGTCTCAGTTTTTACTTTTCTTTCTTTCAGAGTGTACACTCAAAAAAATATTTCAGCCCTTAACTTAATTCAATTACATACAAAATTTCCATGCATTTAGATTACGTAGTTTTAATTTAAACAAATCAATTAAACTTAATGTGATTCAAATGCATCAGTCTTACGTAAATGAAACAGGTAAAGTTGATGTAATAGTTCCCAGTGTTAAACAAACCCTGCTCAGTGTTCATGTGTTTCCACACTACAGAGTGTTCAAGTAGCATTGACACAGTGTTGGAGTTAAAGAGATCATTATGTCATGATTGACCAATAATGATGAACACCTGTTGTTTAGAAGCAGAATCATTGAAGGAAAGAGAAACACAAGAATCAGCCACAGCCAAAGATAAAATTAACTTAAATAAATTAAGACATTAAATCTCTGATTAAACAACTCCACAAACAACATTACAGTTTGACTTGATTTCTGTCGTATATCCACAAATATTATTTGAGAACGTCTAAACAGAGGTTTAGATGTTTTATTTTAAAAAATGTTTCATTTGACCTCACCATCATGGCGAACAGGGTTTACTTTAGTTGGGCTCTTGACCCTTGACTTCCTTAGTATAGTTTTTTTTTTTGTTCTTTGGTTGTTGTAATTGTGTTTGTAAAGCACATTTGTATAGTGCAAAAAAAGGGGTCCTTATTAAGTGTTCCTGGTTAATTATTATTGATGTTGTAATCATTGTCAAGTGGTCTGATTTGCTTATATGGTTCAGTGGTTTACCTCTTAGTTTCATTATATTTACAGTAGTTGTATGAACTGTTACTATTACTACTTTAAGATCTGCAGTGTCACTTAGACACACACAGACATCAAGAATCAGCATATGAATCTCAACAATGGTGACATTCAACAGCTGCATGCTGGGAGTCATGGGTGAGATTTGTACTCTGCTGCTACCCAGCATGCAGCTGTTGAATGTCACCATTGTTGAAATTCAAATGCTGATTCTTGATGTCTGTGTGTGTCAAACTGACACCTTAGATTTCAAGATTTCGTGTATAAGATAAACATCCATAATAGTTCATACACCTGTTGTAAACATTATGAAAATAATAGACTAACCACTGCATGAAATCAGTGCATCATGCCACTGGATGATAATGATTCAACAAACAATAAAAATTAACCAAAAACACCTAATTAGACTTCTTTTTGGCTTTTTTATTTTGTTGTAATAAATGTGCTTCATGCACATAATTACAGCAGCCAAAAAAATCAAAAGTCAAGAGTCCAACTAAAGTAAACCCTGTTCGCCATGATGGTGAGGTCAATTGAAACTTTAAAAAATAAATTAAAAAAAATAAAACATCTAAGCCTCTGTTTAGATGTTCTGAAATAATATTTATAGATATATGACAGAAATCAAGTCAATCTGTAATGTTGTTTGTGGAGTTGTTTAATCAGAGATTTAATGTCCTCATTTATTTAAGTTAATTTTATCTTTGGCTGTGGCTGATTCTTGTGTTTCTCTTTCCTTCGGTGATTCTGCTTGTAAACAGCAGGTGTTCATCATTATTGGTCAATCGTGACATAATGATCTCCTTAACTCCAACACTGTGTCAATGCTACTTGAACACTCTGTAGTGTGGAAACACATGAACACTGAGCAGGGTTTGTTTAACACTGGGAACTATTACATCAACTTTACCTGTTTCATTTACGTAAGACTGATGCATTTGAATCACATTAAGTTTAATTGATTTGTTTAAATTAAAACTACGTAATCTAAATGCATGGAAATTTTGTACGTAATTGAATTAAGTTAAGGGCTGAAATATTTTTTTTAAAGTTCATTAAAGTATTTGTCTTTGAGTAGTGATGTATTCATCCTGCATCCGAATGATTTTTTTGTAACATCTGTATTATTGATAGTTATAGTGACTGGAACATGATCGGATATGACGATAGGATTAATTGTTGTGTTTAAAATGTCTGGAATAAGAGAGTTGCTTGTTAAAAAATAATCAATACGCGAATATGATTTATGAACAGCTGAAAAATAAGTATATTCTCTTGAATTTGGGTTCGTCAGTCTCCAGCTATCGCCAAGACCAAGATCATTCATGTATTGTTTAATGGTTTCTGTAGATTGCCATGGTTTAAATTGTGTTGCCGTATTCGATTTGTCTTGAGTTGGATCAATAACTGTATTAAAATCACCTCCAATTATGATAACTGACTGAGAAAGGCTGACTAATGATGAGAAAAATCTCTGTGAAAGATCTGTGTTTGGTCCATATATATTAGCAATGGTTATTTTTTTTATTATTAAAGGATATATTGATGATAACGTATCGTCCTTCTGGGTCACATATGGCTGACTGATTGATAACTGTAATGATTCATATAGCTACGCCTCTTTTCTTTGAGTTGTAAGATGCAGAGTATATTTGTGTTAATTGTGTATTTGTTATTTTTTTTTATGTTCTGATTCCAAAAGATGGGTTTCTTGTAATGAACATATATCTGTCTTGAGTTTTTTAAGGTGGTTTAAAATTTTGGATCTTTTAACTGGTGAGTTGATGCCCTGTACATTCCAGCTTACCAATTTTAAATGTGACATTTTATATTAAGACAGTTTGTTGCTTTGTTTTAATATCTGTACCCTATAATGTAATCTGAACAAAAAAGCTACACACAAGACACACTCAATATCAGACAGACACAACATGAGGTCATAAGAACGCTTAGTTACAGATAGCATATTTTGACCGTAGCGACAGGTGTTTGTTATTTATTTTGTATTCCGTTCATTGGCAATTTTTTTTTCCTTTAATGATGAATTATAACCACGATATAGTGTCATTTCTGTAAAGCTGGCCATCGCATACTACGGCACTGAATGTCTAGTATTGATTCGTTTAGCAATTTATTTTCGGTTTTGAGACTGTTGATTGTTGTTGTGAGTTCTGATATCTTTGTCATTTAAAGTCGGTCTTTTGCTGTAGTGTGTCAGTAGAAAATAACAGTTTACATTTCTAAACATTCATTTTGCCATTAATTATAATAATCCAGTGAGATTTTTGTATGGAGCACAGGCTGTTGTCAGACTCCTTGTGCAAACAGAGATGTGATCTCTCCATCATTCAATACAGTCTGTCTTAAGAAACAGAAGAAACAGAGACAGACTAAATCCAGAAGAACTGTGACAACATCTCCAAGATGCTTTAAGAGACCTATACCTACAAAGCTACAGTACTGTTACATTTTTTAGGCAGTTAGGCACATAAAATGATGTTGTCAAAAACAATGTCATAAATAGATTTTCTTTATCAAAGAACTTCTATTAACTAAAATAAATAAGCATTTGATGTGACCATCCTTTGCATTTAAAGTGGCTTTTGCCCTATGTGCACTTGTGCATAGTTTTTCAGATACAGTAGCTTTGCAGGTAGGTTACTTGAAACATCTTGGAGATGTTGCCACAGTTCTTGTGGATTTAGTCTGTTTCAGTTTTTCTGTTTCTTCATGTCATTCCAGAGACAGACTGGATGATGGTGAGATCAGATGTCTGTGTGGAGCACTGGCTGTTGTCAGACTCCTTGTGCAAACAAAAATCTCACTAGATTATTACAATTAATGGCAAACAGAATGTTTGGAAATGTAAACCGATATTTTTTACTGACACACTACAGCAAAAGATAGAAATAACTTACTTTAAACATTTTTTTAGCTGGTGAAAATACTACACTCAAAAAAATATTTCAGCCCTTAACTTAATTCAATTACGTACAAAATTTCCATGCATTTAGATTACGTAGTTTTAATTTAAACAAATCAATTAAACTTAATGTGATTCAAATGCATCAGTCTTACGTAAATGAAACAGGTAAAGTTGATGTAACATTTCCCAGTATTAAACAAACCCTGCTCAGTGTTCATGTGTTTCCACACTACAGAGTGTTCAAGTAGCATTGACAGTGTTGGAGTTAAGGAGATCATTATGTCACGATTGACCAATAATGATGAACACCTGCTGTTTACAAGCAGAATCACAGAAGGAAAGAGAAACACAAGAATCTGATACAGCCAAAGAGAAAATGAACTTAAATAAATGAGGACATTAAATCTCTGATTAAACAACTCCACAAACAACATTACAGATTGACTTGATTTCTGTCGTATATCTATAAATATTATTTCAGAACATCTAAACAGAGGTTTAGATGTTTTATTTTTTTTATTTTTTTTTTAAAGTTTCAATTGACCTCACCATCATGGCGAACAGGGTTTACTTTAGTTGGACTCTTGACTTTTGATTTTTTTAATGTTAGTTTTTTTGGCTGTTGTAATTATGTGTATGAAGCACATTTATTACAACAAAATAAAAAAGCCAAAAAGAAGTCTGATTAGCTGTTTTTGGTTAATTTGTATTGTTTGTTAAATCATTATCATCCAGTGGCATGATGCACTGATCTCATGCAGTGGTTAGTCTATTATTTTCATAATGTTTACGACAGGTGTATGAATGATTATGGATGTTTGTCTTATACACTAAATCTTGAAATCTACAGCATCAGTTTGACACACACAGACATCAAGAATCAGCATTTGAATCTCAACAATGGTGACATTCAACAGCTGCATGCTGGGTAACAGCAGATTATAAAACTCACCCATGACTCCCAGCATGCAGCTGTTGAATGTCACCATTGTTGAGATTCATATGCTGATTCTTGATGTCTGTGTGTGTCTAAGTAACACTGGAGATCTTAAAGTAGTAATAGTAACAGTTCATACAACTACTGTAAATATAATGAAACTAAGAGGTAAACCACTGAACAATATCAGCAAATCAGACCACTTGAGAATGATTACAACATCAATAATAATTAACCAAGAACACTTAATAAGGACCCCTTTTTTTTGCGCTATACAAATGTGCTCTACGAACACAATTACAGCAACCAAAGAACAAAAAAAAAACTATACTAAGAAAGTCAAGGGTCAAGAGCCCAACTAAAGTAAACCCTGTTCGCCATGATGGTGAGGTCAAATGAAACATTTTTTAAAATAAAACATCTAAACCTCTGTTTAGACGTTCTCAAATAATATTTATTGATATATGACAGAAATCAAGTCAATCTGTAATGTTGTTTGTGGAGTTGTTTAATCAGAGATTTAATGTCTTCAGTTATTTAAGTTCATTTTCTCTTTGGCTGTGTCTGATTCTTGTGTTTCTCTTTCCTTCGGTGATTCTGCTTGTAAACAGCAGGTGTTCATCATTATTGGTCAATCGTGACATAATCATCTCCTTAACTCCAACACTGTGTCAATGCTACTTGAACACTCTGTAGTGTGGAAACACATGAACACTGAGCAGGGTTTGTTTAACACTGGGAAATATTACATCAACTTTACCTGTTTCATTTACGTAAGACTGATGCATTTGAATCACATTAAGTTTAATTGATTTGTTTAAATTAAAACTATGTAATCTAAATGCATGGAAATTTTGTACGTAATTGAATTAAGTTAAGGGCTGAAATATTTTTTTGAGTGTAGTGGCCTAAGACTTTTGCACAGTACTGTATATTCTCCAAACAATGTCGAATCTAGTAAGTGAGATTATGTTATGTTATATATGTTATGTTATGTTATGTTATATTATATTATTATATTATAAATAAGTAGTCTCTAAAATGTTTAATACAATGTGCCACTGTATTGTTTTGTCATCCTCCAATCAGCAGCTGCAGTTTCTCTCATCTGTATCAGTGCAGTCAATGTGACTCTGACTGATGGAGGTTTTTGTACGACTCTTTATCACTGTGTGAACACACCACCACTGTGTGCACTCTGACAGTAATAATCTCCTGTATCTTCAGTCTGGACTCCACTGATGGTCAGAGTGAAATCACTGTCAGATCCACTGCCACTGAATCTAGATGGAGTTCCAGTGTAACGGCTTGTTGCCAAATATATGAGGAGTTTAGGAGCTTCTCCAGGTTTCTGTAAGTACCAGGCTAAACGATCACCGTTAAACACTCTACTGCTGACTTTACAGTTTATTCTGACATCTTGCCCTTGAGCTGCTGTTATTGATGGGCTCTGAGTTACAGTGATCTGTCCTCTACACTCTGAAAGAAAGAATAAAAATTACATTAAGAAACAACTGCAAATTATTATTAATTTACACATCAAAAAATGAATTTCTTTGTTAAAACTTTACTACACAAACCTTGAGCAAACAGTGTGAGTGTCCAGGTGAGGATGATGATGTTGTTCATTGTTGTTGTTTTGTCTTGTGTGATGATGAAGATTCTGTTCTGTTCTGCTCTCAGTCATGAAGTGTTAAACTCACAGCACTATAAACACTCTCATGCAAAGCGTCTCTCCATGTAAATGCTCTTCATACAGACTGTCAGTCTGATTTTAAATTATTCAAAACTATGTTTCCTTCGATGATGATTTCCATGTCATCAGGCTTTTGAAAAGGTCTGTCACATGCTCTGCGTTTGACAAAGATGGCCAGTTTAGGGAGGTCATCTGCTTCCTGCTCAGCTTATGTGTCCTGAAAAGTGACAGCAAAAAGAAAAAGTTAGAATGGTAACACAACACCACACACACTAAAATAATTAAAATGTTTACCTCACAAAACCAGTATGAAAAAAACTATACTGATAAAAAATACTGATAAACACTTATACAACAGAATTTTGTAATACAACATTTAAATCGTATGTAATGTTGAAATACATAATAAAAATAAAGTTATTTTCATGTTTAAAATGTTCTACAAATAAATAACCACATTAGTACAGAACATTGGCCATCATCAACCAAACAAAACATTTGTATTTGTTCTTACCAAGTAGTCTTTTATCAGGTTTTTGTTATCGTCACCAAGGTAGAAAATCATGGATCTAAGGATACACTCTCTTCTTACATTTTTGTCACTAGCCTGAAAATTAATTTGCTTTAAGGTTTCTCAGTAGTAAGTACACAAACAATCTGCATAAAGGCAGTGCAGCAACCATGTAAAATAAAGCAAGCTGTAAACAATGCATAAAGTGGCCACACCTTGCCTCATCAAATGCCAACATGTATTTGCTAATGTTGGACTGAATGGCTCCTCCTCTTCCTTTGATAACTTTTACAAGCTGGGTGGAACGTCTGTCTAACTCTGCAAAATATCGACACTGAAGGAGGGCTGTTGTGATGCAGAGAAATTCTGCACTGATCTAAGAGAATAAAAGAACATAAGTGTGTTCTCATTACACAACACAGCAATTACAGTAAAATCAAACAAAATGAGCTTTACTTGCCAAAACACACACCTCATTCTCCTGGAAAAGAGTAGGCCATCTATTCATAAAGTCTGCTATTTTTGGCTGTTCTGTGACGACTTCATATCGCCTATATGCAAAAGTCTTTGCCATAATTTCTCGAACTACACTGACCAAAATTATAAACGCAACACTTTTGTTTTTGCTCCCATTTTTCATGAGCTGAACTCGAAGATCTAAGACTTTTTCTATGTACACAAAAGGCCTATTTCTCTCAAATATTGTTCACAAATCTGTCTAAATCTGTGCTCTAGTGAGCACTTCTCCTTTGCCGAGATAATCCATCCACCTCACAGATGTGGCATATCAAGATGCTGATTAGACAGCATGATTATTGCACAGGTGTGCCATAGGCTGGCCACAATAAAAGGCCACTCTAAAATGTGCAGTTTTATCACACAGCACAATGCCACAGATGTCGCAAGTTTTGAGGGAGCATGCAGTTGGCATGCTGGCTGCAGGAATGTCCATCAGAGCTATTGCCCGTGAATTGAATGTTCATTTCTCTACCATAAGCCATCTCCAAAGGCGTTTCAGAGAATTTGGCAATACATCCATGCTCACATTTGATGGCGTCTGGCACTTTGGAGAGGTGTTCTTTTCACAGATGAATCCCGGTTTTCACTGTACAGGGCAGATGGCAGACAGCGTGTATGGTGTAGTGTGGGTGAGCGGTTTGCTGACGTTGTCGATCGAGTGGCCCATGGTGGCGGTTGGGTTATGGTATGGGCAGGCATATGTTATGGACAACGAACACAGGTGCATTTTATTGATGGCATTTTGAATGCAGAGATACCGTGATGAGATCCTGAGGCCCTTTGTGCCATTCATCCACGACTATCACCTCATGTTGCAGCATGATAATGCACGGCCCCATGTTGCAAGGATCTGTACACAATTCCTGGAAGCTGAAAACATCCCAGTTCTTGCATGGCCAGCATACTCACCGGACATATCACCCATTGAGCATGTTTGGGATGCTCTGGATCGGCGTATACGACAGCATGTTCCAGTTCCTGCCAATATCCAGCAACTTCGCACAGCCATTGAAGAGGAGTGGACCAACATTCCACAGGCCACAATCAACAACCTGATTAACTCTATGCGAAGGAGATGTGTTGCACTGCGTGAGGCAAATGGTGGTCACACCAGATACTGACTGGTTTTCGGACCCCCCCCCCCAGACGTCCCCAGTACAGTAAAACTGCACATTTTAGAGTGACCTTTTATTGTGGCCAGCCGAAGGCACACCTGTGCAATAGTCATGCTGTCTAATCAGCATCTTGATATGCCACACCTGTGAGGTGGATGGATTATCTCGGCAAAGGAGAAGTGCTCACTAACACAGATTTAGACAGATTTGTGAACAATATTTGAGAGAAATAGGCCTTTTGTGTACATAGAAAAAGTCTTAGATCTTCGAGTTCAGCTCATGAAAAATGGGAGCAAAAACAAAAGTGTTGCGTTTATAATTTTGGTCAGTGTACTTTATCGCTGTTTTTTTTTTTTTTTTTCATTGCTTCTTTTAGAAGGGTTGTGTGTAGTTTTTCAAGACTTTCTCTCATCTCCCCAACTGTTATACCAGGACAGAACTTTGCCTCTATTCATCTCTGTCTTTTTATATTTTTAGAAAGATGAGCATCTTCATCAGCTTTAGCTTTCAGTGAATTAACAGTAATCTCAAGACAGCCATGTGTTTTTAGCATACTTCTGTAGTTGGCCATTTTGAATTTTAGGCTCTGCTTCCATCCATAGGATCCACAAGAGGAACCAGGCTCCATTAGGCAGGGATGCACAGAAATCAGCTTCTGATGGATATGCTTTAAATTTGTAGATTTGTTCTGCCAATTTTTGCAGAATGTCACTTTTCATCTTTGACCCAATAGTCAGCAAATTCTTGTTTGCCTTATATTCTGTACTTCCCCTCTCTGTAACGCTTTAGAATAATGGTCCATTATTAACAAATAACTGTGCAGGAAGTAATAGGTAGTACTACTAATATGGAAGCAATATTAACTAATTATGATCAATTAATGAAGAATAACCACTTAACAACTTAATTTCTAATCACTTACTAATGAAAGCAATATTAACTAAGCAGTAAGTAATAGCAAATATAGGAAAAAAGTAGTTCCTTGTTAGGTATTCAGTAATTGCTAAATAAATATATTCGCATTGAGAACTACTTGCTAATTATGATCAATTAATAAAGAATAGCCACTTAATTACTAATCTGTCTAAAAGTAAACTACTGTCTTGTTTTATTCTTAACATGGTCATAAAATGCCTTTTTCAGAACCTTGCACCTCAAATGGTCTCTTTGCGGAGACTCATTTATGAATATTATATGCCCACAAATAAATTGGCTACAGATTGAGATTGTGACTACTGTACTTTTACCAAAAAGTAGTCTATTTCAAGCTTAAACACAGAATAATAAACATAGTGATAATAATTAATAAAAAAATTTAAATAACTATGAAGAGATGCTGACAAGCCCATGATTGGATTAGTTCACTAGTCTATGAGCTGTATTCAGTGTCAGTTCAATATGTCTCCGATTCCAAAACATTTAAATAGCGACAGTATCCTGGGAAAGACTTCTCTTTAGGATATGAATATAAACAATGATGGTCTCTTGTCGAAAACAATTTGCATCCTTAATAAACACATTGACTGCATTGTGTTAAGCACAAAACAACATCTTCTAGATTACAATGTCTGTTAGGTTATAATATCTAGGGCCTCAGAAATGTATGGCTGTACAGTATATGTCAGACATAAAATATATTAAATTATTTAATAAATTACATCTGAAATAAGTGTCAACCCCTCACAGACTACGCAGATCGCACCATACAGATAGAGCACGTCTTTTGTTGATTGAAGAAAGAGTTATGTATATATTGTCAGGAGATCGCTGTGGAACAGCATCGATTGCTCATCTGCTTCATTAATCAAATATCTTGGTGTGTTTTGTCAATTATTTTGTTATATTAAGCGATTAGCCTAATTGGCTAAACAACGTGCCGTGTAACTGCGTAACATGCTGTCAGTAATTAAGATCAAGTTACAATATTGGCTAATTTCGGTGAAATGTTTGTCTTTTATGTTTTCATTTGCTATATGAAGTTCTGTATTGTTTATTAATTGTTATGTTAGGATATAAAAGTTGAGCCATATGAGCCATTCACCCTAAATGGGGAAGTAAGATCTATTTTCGTTAGAAATAATACATATTGATTAATACACATTATTAATTTCTCTTGTACTGTGGAATTTAAATTATAATTTTTGCAGTTGAGAGAATGTTTACTGATTATTTTATCAGATGAAGAAATTCAAATGCATTAGTTTTATTGATTTTCTCAAATGCAGTATTCATATTTGTAAAATATGGACCTTATTTTCATGGAAACTGTGATCCTTAGGCCTAATTGATGATGTGAATGTTTAAACAAGTGTTTTACAGTTACCTGTTTTGTAAATGCAGGTCGGGTCTTTCCATAACAAGGGTTTTCCGTTGTTGCTATTGTGAAAGTGTTGAACATTTGATGTTGAGCCACCCATTGGATTTCCTGGATTCGCTGTCTGATTGAGAATTTGAACTTTGATGTTCTGAGAACTGTCATGCGGTAGGACTGTTACCAACAAAGGAATTAACAGACATTGGAGAACATTTTGTTTCTTTACCACTTTTGAAAGACTACGTGAATTGCCGAACTGGTTGCATCTGATAAACATACACTGATAAATGCACACACCAACGTTTGATTGAAAAAAGGGGTTTTATTTCATTTTGTTTGTGTGCCGGCTGTATTGTATTGTTATTCTGTACAATACTTTCTACTAAAGTTACATTGAAACTTGTCAAAGGAATTTGTCTATTTGTTGTGTTGCAAGATCTTACTTGAATCTCTTACGAACCTAGTACTTGTGTATTTGCCTGTAGAAGGGTTACACTCAGGTTAGGGGTGGTCCCTTACATGCCATTGGGCACGCGCTCCTGTCTCTCAAGCCAGACTTGGTGCAATTGGATGCTTCTGCAGAAGTCAGGTATGGATGCCCTTCCCATAGGTGGATCTTTCCACTCGATGTTTCAGAGAACCGGGGTTACGAACAGTAACCTATTGTTTTTGCACGACTCTTTATCACTGTGTGAACACCCAGCTACTGATATAATATTCACTCTGACAGTAATAATCTCCAGTGTTCCAGTGTAATGGCTTGAAGCAAGATATACAAGGAGTTTAGGAGCTTTTCCAGGTTTTTGTAAAGTACCAGCTCAACCGTGACCCATAACCATCACTGTAAACGTTACTGCTGGTTTTACAGTTAATTCTGACATCTTGTCCTTGAGTTGCTGTTTTTAATGATGGACTTTGAGTTAGAGTGACCTGTCCTCTACACTCTGGAAGAAAGAACAATAATAAAATGTAGACAAATCTGACAATGTAAATGTCACATTTCAAAGAAGGAATAAGAACTATCAAATGTTATCAAACCTTGCACAAACAGTGTGAGTGTCCAGATGAGGATGATGATGTTGTTCACTGTTGTTGTTTTGTCTTGTGTGATGATGAAGATTCTGTTCTGTTCTGTTCTCAGTCATGAAGTGTTAAACTCACAGCACTATAAACACTCTCAGAGCACTGAAGCATGTGCTGACAATGCAAAGTGGGCAGGATTTACAAAAGATTGTGCTGCTAACAAACTCATATACATTTTGGCTGTAAGATTTTTTATATATTTGACGTTAACTCACTTTCACCTAAACATTAAAATCACAAATAATATATATATATATATATATATATATACAGGGGTTGGACAGTGAAACTGAAACACCTGGGTTTAGACCACAATTAGTATGCCGTTTGGCCTCCTTTTGCAGCCAATACAGCATTATTTCATCTTGGGAATGACAAATACAAGTCCTGCACAGTAGCCAGAAGGATTTTGAGCCATTCCTTTCGCAGAACAGTGGCCAGGTCACTATGTGATGTTGGTGTATGAAAACATTTCCTGACTCGCTCCTCCAAAACACCCCAAAGTGGCTCAATAATATTCAGATCTGGTGACTGTGCAGGCCATGGGAGATGTTTAACTTTACTTTCATGTTCATCATATCACTCTTGTCACCAGTCTTGCTGTGTGTGTTGGTGCATTATCATCCTAATACACGGCACCACCTTCAGGGTACAATGTTTGAGCTATTGGGTGCACATAGTCAACCTTCACACTCTGCTCTTATTGGTGGAATGTGCGATCAGTAAAGACTGGCCACCAGGCTGTATAAATATAGCCATGAAACCTCCAACACTATATTGGCCAGTGTTTCAGTTTCATTGTCCAACCCCTGTATATATATATATATATATTAATAAAAAAAAATCATGGCTGAGCAGATGAGGAAAGTTGTAATTCAAATTTACATCTTTAATACTGTTTATGCTTTGCTATACAGATCACATGACTCTCAGGTGTTTTCACACTTGGCAGGTTTGGTTTAATTAAAACAAACTCTGGTGTGATTGCTCCAGTTGTACAGTTCGTTTTTAATAAGTATGCTGTCATCCAAACCTTGATGTGCACCAAACAAGCAGACCAAGGCCCATCATTTCTAGATAAAATGTCACTAGATACAGTTTTAATAATGACAAAATACTCAAGCATGCCTGGTTCTTGTCATCATAGTACGCACGTTGTTTCTATATGCGAGCTTCACAGTTCTTACCGCGCGTTGGCTCGTGAGTTTTTGGCTTTGTTGCAAGCAGGACACTGACATGGAGCTCGGGAAGTCATAACACTTGATTTACTGAACATGAAGGGGTGAACATCATGGATTAGCCACATCCGATTACACAGTGCGTGTCATCTCTCTCTCTCTACGCTTTCACCAACTGTGCACAAACTATTATCTCTCACGAGCCTAATCACGGATCTCTGTTCTCGCGATATTACCTCTACGTCTTATTTAAAGTTATAGAACATTTATTTTAACCTTAAATTTCACTCCCTACAATATGAACTATGTTGCCCATTACAGATCAGTACAGGTATCAGAACTGCCATCACCTTGCATCAGATATCTGTGTGCCCAATGGTGCTGCGATCCTAATCTGAACTAATGTGAGATCCACTAGCAAACAGCCAAGGGGTAATGAGTCTTATTTTTCAGGTTCAATTTAGACTGTTTTGTAACCAACTTGTTATGACCAGTCTATAGGCATTTCCAGACCTGTACTTTGTTTGCTTTGCTCAAAAACAGGGACTTAATTTGTTATAATGTCACATTTTCTTCTTGGTCTGGTTCGCTTTCACAAGGCAAAGTGTACCAAACTTTGCTTATGCAAGTCACATGTGAGTAAAACTGTCAGAGTTCAATTATTTATGTTCAAGATGGATTGACAAATTCACTCTGCGGGCTTATTTGCTTATTTGTAGCTGTTGTGACACTCGCATTTATACAAATGTAGCCACCATTCCCACTCTAATTTTTTTTTTTTTTTTTTTTTTTTTTTTTTCAGAAACATGACAATATATGCAAATGTTAGATAAAAATAAGTAACCACATAATTTTACCCATATCTAATGCAGTGTAATTTGGTATAACTTTATTTAATTTGCCATAATAGGTTATGTAATGGGGGCTAAAGTGGTCTAAATTTTTAATTGTCTAACTTTGTCTGACATTAAAACCTGTTATACATTCAGACAAGGTTTTTTTCAAGACATCAACATTTTTTTTTTTTTTTTTTTTTTTTTCACAAACTGATCCAGGTGTGTAATTGACAAGGTTTCTCTTCTTTCTTACTTTTAATTGGCTAAGAAATGAAATACACTGCTGGACAATAACCAATCATTTGTATTCTATAATATTTTTAATATATGTTTTCCTATAACGAGTTTATGATACTACAAACAACGGAGTTAAGGAAATAGATGCTGGAGATCAAAGACAAGAGACTAATGGGAGTACAAACAAACAGGTAACAGGTAAGTAGGTAACTTCAGGTGAGTAACAATCCAAGGCAAATATCTAGAAGAGACTAGACCATCTGCATGTGTATGGTGAGTCCTTTTGACCAGTGCAGGTGGAATGAAAGACAGCTGGTGATTGTGACTGGATGATTGGAGACAATGAGCAGGTGTGCAGCAAGTGGGGTGATGGGAAATGTAGTTCAGTTAGGGTGACAGAACTGGTGACCGTGACAGTTGTAGAGCAGCTGCAGTATCTGTCAGCTGTGTAAGTGCAGTCACTGTGACTCTGACTGATGAAGGTTTTTGTACGACACTTTATCACTGTGTGAACACCCAGCTATTACTGATCTAGTGTACACTCAGACAGTAATAATTTCCTGTATCTTCAGTCTGGACTCCACTGATGGTCAGACTGAAATCAGTTCCATGATCAGCTCCATTTCCACTGAATCTTGATGGAGTTCCAGTATGAAGGGTTTTTATGTGATACACTAAAAGTTTAGGAGTTTCTCCAGGTCTCTGTAGGTACCAGGACAAACAGTTCTTACACACACCATCTGACTGACGTCCAATGGAGCTGCTGGTTTTACAGGTCAGAGTGACTGTTTGTCCGTTCTGAACATGTTTCTCTGTTGGAGTCTAAATTACAGTCACCTGTTCTGTAGAGTCTGAAGAACAATTAAAAGATGTGAAATTGAAAAAGTTTAGATTTTTTTTTTTTTTTTTTTTTTTTTTTTGAATGAGCTAATTGAATTAGAAATCTTACCTTGAAAATGCATCCCTACGATCAAAATCAAGATGATGAATGTCATTGTAGTTCTTGTGTCTGTTATGATAAACAGTGTCAGTCATGAAGTGTTAAACTCACAGCACTATAAACACTCACAGAGCACTGAAGCATGTGCTGACAATGCAAAGTGACTCTCACTATTTAAATCATTCACCTGAAGACCGTTGATCACTCGCAAAGACACTTACCACTACACAATTTATTTAAATAAATAAATAAATAAATAAATAAAAACATTCCAACAAATTTCTAATGCTACAATATTCCATCAACAGCCTTTACTAAGACACTGCAGGTGACTGAATGTGTTAATTTAGGATGTTATAATTTATAACAAACCATATTAAACTGACAGATTTATGAGGAACATCATTAAATTTATCACTATGTTGTTAATGTAAATTTTAGTGACACTGAAAATAGGAGGACCAAACACTTACTGAATACAGTGCATCATTGTATTAACCTGAAAACCTATCTGACTTTATTAATATTCATACACAGAATGTTTGTAAGGGTTTATTTATTTATTTATTTCTTAACGTAATGCTTCACTGTAACTTTGTAAATGTATCGTACACCTTTTTTATTACTGCATGTGTTACCACAAGCCAATATAATTTTTTTGAAGATAACTGATCAGCTATTTACCAAATGCTCATGTCTGCTGATGTTCAGTTAAACGTTCATTCACATACTAGTGGCACATGTTATTGAGTGTTTATTTTTGTGAATTACTTGGATGAATGTATGAGGAAGTTTATTTTGTGTGTATGTGTGTGTTAATTTGTTTCAGAACCACACATACAGGGACATCAGACAGGGGTAATGCAGGAACAGGGGCCTTCGGGTAGAGAGATGCCCAGCGATTTTGCAGTTTCAACTGAGGGGGTCTAGATCCAATAACAAGGGGCCCAGAATCCCTAGCAACACCACTGTTGCTAGGGATTGCTAGGGCATTTTCCTTTACAGAAAAATTGATGATAGTAATTTAGTAGGAACAGTATTGTTGGATTTTAGCTCTGCTTTTGATGTACTGAACCATAAATTATTGCTGGAAAAACTGAAATGGTATAAATTTACTTCTCACACTGTGCACTGGTTTAAAAGTTATCTGACTAGTAGAAGGCAATGTATATTTTATAATGGAAGTTTTTCGAAAGTAAAAGAGTTGCTATGTGGTGTGCCTCAAGGAAGTTGTCTAGGACCATTGTTATTTTCTATTTTTACCAATGATCTTCCTTTGGTTTTAAAGCATGCAAGGGCAGTTATGTATGCAGATGATACAACATTATATCTACCGGCGACATCAATTGAAAAATTATCTGCTGACTTAGATGAGGAGTTACAATTAGTGGTAAATTGGGTACGGAATAATAAGATGGTTTTAAATTTGACTAAGACGAAAAGTATTGTGTTTGGATCAAATTTTAAACTTAAATGTAAACCACAATTAAATTTGTCTGTAAAGAGTGTGCCTATTGAACAAGTAGAGGAAATCAGACTTCTTGGAGTTATCCTTGATAGTAGGTTAAAGTGGTCAAAACAGATCGATAATATGGTAATTGTTATGGGAAGAGGTTTATCAGTTATTAAGAGATGTGTAACATTTTTGCCACAGAATTGTATCTCTAAAATTGTGCAGGCAATGGTTCTTACTTATCTAGATTACTCTCCAGTGGTATGGTCGAGTGCATCAAATAAAGACTTAGAAAAATTACAGATTCAGAACAGAGCTGCACGATTAATTTTGCACTGCAATAGAAGGGTTAATATTATGAAAATGCACACAACTTTAGGTTGGTTATTGGTAAAGGATAGGGTAATTGTTTCTCTGCTGTGTTTCATAAGAAATATTTCTGTATCACAAGTTCCAAGTGTGTTATACTGTCAACTTTTGTATAGTAATGCTAGTCATAATTTTAACACCAGGTATGCATCAAAAGGATATTTCTTGCTTCCGGTTTCAAAAACGAATGCAAAGCAACGGACTGTAATGTATAGAGGAATGAAAACATGGAATGAATTGCCATCGGACATTACATGTGTTTCAATAAGTAAAATGAGGTTTAAAAAATTGTTTAAGAAATATTTAATGGCACAGTACTGAGTGGATTGTTGATTTTGATGCTATGTATGCATTCTGGGTTTTTATGTTTTTGTAGTGGTTTTGGTTGTTATGGATTAATGTAATTTTGTTGTGTGTATGATGGACCCCAGGAAGAATAGCCACTACTTTGGTAGTGGCTAATGGGGATCCAAATAAATAAATAAATAAATAAATAAAACACCACTGCACACATATATGCCCAAGAAAGGTACATTCAGTGAACTCAATAAAAGAAAAACATAGTATCTTCTTAACTCTCGGAGTGCTCAGAGCAGTTGGAACAATGAAACTAAGGAAACTCAAAGCATAAATACACAATCAAGGAGAACAGAAACAGGTGTGAGCACCCATCAGCAGCTGCAGTAACTCTCAGCACAGTCACTGTGACTCTGACTGACGGAGGTTTTTGTACGACACTTTATCACTGTGTGAACACATATTTACTGTTTGGATAGTGGAAACTCAGACAGTAATAATCTCCTGTACCTTCAGTCTGGACTCCACTGATGGTCAGAGTGAAATCACTGTCAGATCCACCGCCACTGAATCTAGATGGAGTTCCAGTGTAACTGCTTGTTGCATTAAAAGTAGCTCATAACGTGCCGATTTAGGAGAAAATCTTTAAAAAAAGGGCGTGTCAGTGCTAAATTTAGGACTCCTCAGTTTTTTCTCTAAGAGTGTTTCACAAAGCGTTTTAGTGCTAAAATTAGCTCCTAAATCTGTGCAATGTAAAAGCTGATTTATACTCGACGCGTCCGCAAATTCGCTTGGGTTTGTGGAACCAACCATTTCTCGTGGTGGTGTGCATGGCATCTCGAGTGAACTGTTAGCGCGTCATCGCATTGATCACCAACAATTTTAAAGCTGTTTTGGCTGAACAGGTACGCATGTACAAACATCTCTATGATCCATCAATGCATGATCGTAGAAATAGTCAGATGGCAAATAACTCTTAGAGAGAAATCGTGACCAGCATTGGAAAGGACAAAACCTTTTGCAAGAAAATTTGCGAAACTGTACATTTTAACACTTGTATTGTGTGGGTTTTACTGTTGAAGACTGCTGTAATAAAATATTTCTCATAATTGCTTGTGTTAGTGGTTCACATTACATATTTCATAGGCGTAATTTACGGGTGGGGTAGGTGGGAAACTTTTTGCAAGGCTCGATATTATCCCCACCACTTTTTTACATCTGGTGGCACGGACGTACCTAATGCTGATGAAACATTCCTTTTTGTTAAATAAGGCGCTGACGCTGAAATCAGTTATTTATTTTTTTCTAAAATCATGCTTAATGTTCGTTGCGATGTTAATTAGTGACGGAACTTTCTCAATGCAGCTCGTGCTCAGTGTTCACACTGGAGCGCTTCAATCTATCTCTTATGACTATGTTGCGGAGACTATATTCATTCCACAAAAAAAAAATACACACAAATGTGTCCCTCCTCTTTATATAGGATCACTGATGAACATATTTGATTTTAATAAGGGGTAAAAAAAATCATGGAATAACGGATTCGAACCCAAAACCTCTTACTCACTTGACTAAAAGTCTACCACATGACTACTTAGGATTACAAATAAACTACCCATGTCTGTGTATTTATTCACTGACATGGTTTATCTCGTGGCTAATCACACATAATATTATAATACATGTAAGAATAAAACTATAATGTTAAAAATGAGTTTAATGTCAGTAGTTTAATGTCAGTTATGTAGCCTATACATGATCAGAGCCTGTAACCACAAAACCTTTTATCTTACCACTAAAAATTATCCTAAATAGCATTAAAAGGTTTTAGCTAAGAGTTTTCTCTAAAAACCTACTGACAAAGCTGCTGAGACAAACTTTTACTAAGGAATAGAGAGAAGTCTTAAGCTAAGAGTAAGGGCGGGGTTGACCTCGTTGCTATGAATGATGTCGACATGCTTATTAACTATGCACACAATGATTGGCTGATAGGGGAGGGGTCTCTGTCAGACATTTATTCATAGAAATATGGTAAAGTGTAATATTATGTTACCATATTCAAAGAAAAGTTTTAAAATAAAAAATGTTGCCATATTCAAATAAAGATTTTAAAATGCAGGCTAAGTGTCACTAATTAAACATGTATATCTTCAGCCTCTTACATGTGCGCTTCTCATATACAGTTAGCGGATATGCATATAAACAGCCCTTTAATTAACAGAGTAGAATAATCATGTGTGATAGTAAGGCATGTAAACGTAAAAGAAAACCAAACTGGACGCAAGAACAATTCTTACTTCTTGCCCAACTTGTTCAGGAAAACAAGGATATAATCAAGGGAAAATGTGAAGTTGGGATAACCTCAAAAACTGAAAAAGATGTGTGGGGAAAGATATGTGTGCAAATAAATGCAGCTTTCCCACTTTTGTCCAGAAGCAGAGATGACTGTGAAAAGCGCTGGTATTCTTTGTAAAGTCAGGCAAAGGCAGATCGCAGAATTCAAGCGACAAACAACTGAGGTAAATGTACATTGTTTTCAAGTTGACCATAATGTTTTCATGTAACCTTGTTATGCTATTGCAGATTAAAATCCTTAGCCTCATTAAAATATTTATTGCATTCATAAGGAGGTGGCTCAGCACCCAAGGCTTTATCACCTGTTGCCTCGGTGGTGTACAGTGTCCTTGGGCACTCAGACACCAGCATAACAGGGCTGGAGGGATGCATTGACCCTGCAATGCAATTGCTGAATGAACTTGATGAGTAAGTGTGTGTGTGTGTGTGTGTGTGTGTGTGTTTTTATTTATTTATTTATTTATTTATTGAAACATTTGCCTCAGTTATTTGCAGCTGGGACAGCCATTAATGATTGTAATGTTTAATAAATCAATTAAGAATAGCATAATTGCAATGACTTACAAAATAATAATAATCATAATAATAATTCTGTAAACACCTCACAACATAGGGCACTCAAAATACCAGAACCAAAACCATCTCTCTCTTTTTAGGGCCAATACTTCAACTGGCAATCATGGCAAGGCTCCTGCCCCCACCCCCCCCCAGATCCTCCCGCCATTTCTCCAGGCTCTGCTCCTGCCAGTCCTGCAGCAACTGGTGGTGGTTCTGCTCCAACAGCATCTCTGTTGGAACAGAAATTAAAGCTTGAAATTAGTTTATTAAAGAAACAGCATAGGCTCCTTGATACACAGGAGGCTTCTCCACTTACAAGAGAAGTACTATTCTCAGAAACTGAACATGCTTAAAGATAGACAATCTCTTGAATAAAAAAATGACAATCATAACTTGTGTTTTGACTTATTTTTGTAGATACAAAATAAAGCTAAAATAAATGTCATTTAAGTACTTATTATAGACTGGTAATCCAAGGTCTGTGTATCTATCACGCTATTTAAGTGGAGAAGTGGCATTACTCTGCTAGTCTGTGATGCTGCTTTTAGTAACAGGATATTATTGTTGTGATGATTTACCCAAAGTGTGTATTGAGGAAGTGGTCCCTGTATGCCAGTCCACTTTGTAGTGTGAGAACAGCCACCCTGCCTTCATCATCAGCAGCAGAATCATCATCATCATCATCATCATCTTTATTCTCCTCTGGCTGTGGAATATTTCGTTGCTTGCACAGGTTATGCAGAATGGCACAGACAGTGATGATCCTGCTTGCTTTCTCTGGAGTAAGCCGGATTTCCCCATGTAGGACATGAAACCGACGTTTCATCTGCCCAATGCCCCTTTCCACAACACTGCGTGTTTTCTTATGGGCTCTATGACATATAACGTCTTGAGTGAGACTGAATACATATCGAAAGGTTTAACACAGTTAATATATGTTGTATGTGTCATTGCATTATGGGAATTTTCTGTGACGTCAGACCCCAAATACAGAGACTTACTGTATTTTTTAAAATTGCTGTATACTACTGTATTTGCTGTAACGTTCTCATTGGCGGCATTCTATTGAGGTCGTTTTATTTTCCTCATTTATTATATTTGGATTGACAAGATTTGCCATACACCATGTCTACAATGCCGAAACAGCTTGGGACGGACTACACTGGATGTGTTGCATCGCTTGTAATGACTGGAAAATCGGTTTGTCCTTCATGTCAGACACAGCGCGAGCGCTTGAAGTACATCTGTAAGTAAAAAATATGCCGGGACATTACTGTACTGTAAGCATACACTGTAGATTGTAGATTTAATGGGTTCTATATTGTTGTCTTTTGTCGAGTCGCGCTGCGCCGCGCCACTCGTGTCCGAGGAAGACGCTGAACCAGCGAGCAGAGTCACGGCGTTTGCCAGGGGATGAACCCGTGAGAGCGAAGAGTTCTGGAGAACATCTACGCTGTGTGTCGATGCAATTTACGAGGGATTAAGACCAGCAAGTAAGGTAAAAATATATATAGGTTTGTCTGAGTGTTTGTCAGATTTTTGCACACCAGTTTAACCTAGTAATATTTACTCGTCAACATGGCGGTTACAAACTTTACTATAGTAAACTGCGCTGTCGTTTCAAATGGGTTTTGTCAGCTTATTAAATTAAGTTACTGAATTAAAATATTTTTTTTTCAACAAGCAACACTTATCCTATATTAACATTAAGTTAACTAATGTGAAATTTTGTTCAGGTGTTAGTATAATTTTGGCCAGTAGCCTATTGAGAAAAAAAATCGTATGTTAATTAGGTAAGACAAGTTAAATAGCTAACTGTTAGCTGCCTTTCTAGTTTTAGAATTAGTTTGTAAATAATTATTAATGGAATTTAAGATTTACTGCATTTTGTTGTTTGTGTTTTAAAGGCAACTGCAATGAAGCATCAAGAAAGACATAAGCATGACAACCACACTGAGACTGATAGTTCATGGTAAGAGAACAACTATGGTTTTAAGATGTTTGTGTATTCTGTTTGGGGTTTGCCTTTTAAAAGTGTGCCATTTCTTCTACTTGTTTTTCAGAGAAGACATTTCTGTCACTAACAAAGTGGATGGTGAGCAAAGGTGGTGGCCACATTTTGGAGCAGCACCTGGGTTTTGCAGATGGCTGTGTATTATTTGGCTGCATGTCTTTTTCTCCATTATGTTTCTGTTGCCTATAGATTCTTTGTGAGGATACAACATAATGCACTGCAAAACATCCTAAGATGGGGGAAATGGTGAAGATGCAGTTTTTTCAACTTCATTGAGCAGTTTAAGACTGTATTTTTAAGTGTTATACATGCATTGTTTTAAATAAAGTATTTGATATTTCATGATTATTGTGTCTGTTTTAATTGAATGTCAGTAGTACGTATGTAGAGTAAAAATAAAATAAATTTAAATGAATTATATATAAATTTATAAAATCTAATGAAATCTATATTAAAATGAATGAATTACAGTAGTATACTGTTGAATTTGATCGTTTTAATAGTATTTGGCTGTAAAACAGCTACAGTTTGCAACTGTAAATTAAATACGGTTTGCTACTGTAAATTCTAATTACAGTAACTTACTGGCAACACTGTTGCCAGTAAGTTACTGTAAAAACCCTTTGAAATGTCTAACAGTGTGACCAACCAGTGGTGTAGTGCAGGGTACACATACAACGTATCCACTTCTTTATCAGTCGGTTTTGCGTATACCCATTTCTAAATCCCCTCTGATGCGCATCATTCAGTAGTGTCCCGCATTAGCCAAAAACATGAATAGCTAATTGAATTGCATGTGAATAAATGCATAGATTCCATAAAAAAAAACACCCAGTAAAAACAGTGATGCGGTCAGAACCGTGGCGCCCGCTTCCTTTGAAATATGTTTAATGACTGCCCCTGATGCGCCCGCGCCCCGCTCCGTTTATTCCTCCACCCCAGATACTGCCTGTCCATACGCAAGAACATGTCAGGGGAGATGCGCAGAGTCTTGATTACTATGAATCAGTACATTATAACGAAATCAGTACCTCAAAAATGAAAATAAGCAGGCTTTTACGATCAGACATTTCTTAAACCAGTGAATAATTTATTCCGGGGGGGATCGATTATGCAAATACCCACTTCTGCAGGCACCACTAACACCACTGAATATAACTATAATTTATATGATGCCTCTCAAACAGCAGCCTCAACCCACTCTCCTCTAGGATCCGGGAGTCGTGTTTTGCGCCTGGCCACTTGGCGACAATGTCCAGAATATTGTAGCTGGCATCAAAAACTACCTGCATGTTAATGCTGTGAAATTTTTTTCAATTTACAAATGCGTGTTCATCTTCCGATGGCGCAATAATTCGGACATGTGTCCCATCTATAGCACCAACTACTCCAGGAAATCCAGCTATGGCCATGAAGTGGGCTTTGTTTCTTTGTAGTTGGCGAACATCAAGAGGAAAATGTAAAAATTGTCTGACGATGTGAGGTCGACCGAGGGCATTTACTGTTTGATGCAATATTCTACTGACAGATGGCTGAGATATACCCAGTTCGTCTGCACTGCATAACTGCATTTTACCTGTGGCCAGGTACCGTAGGGTTGTCAAAACCTTGATCTGTGGCGTTATTGGGTTGTTTCTATTTGTTGGTGAAGTGACTGCGTCCCTGACAAGTTCTACAGTCATAATACCTTCGCGATTAAGACAATACCTTCTTAAAAGCTCATTATCATCAAATGTTTCTAAAATGTTTCTGTTCCGATGCAGATTGCCGACAACAGCCATTTTAGGATAGTTTTAGGACTTGATCTTAGTGACTTAGGAGTCCTCGTCACTACTTCTAACATTTCACAGATTTAGGAGCTAGTTTTAGTGCTAAAACACTTTGTGAAATACTCTTAGAACAAAAATTAGGAGTCCTAAATTTAGGATTGACACTCCCATTATTTTAAAGATTTTCTCTTAAATCGGTAAGTTATGAGATACTTTTAGCCTTAAGATGTTTTAGGAATAGGGGCCCAGAATTTGGTGATGTGCGCGCGCAGTCAGCACAGGCTTGCAGTGCAGAGGAACGCGTCAAGTATAAATCAGCCTAAATCAGGCTTAAATCACTAAGATCAAATCCAAACTATCCTAATATTGCTGTTGCTGGCAGTCCGCCTCGGAATGTAAACATTTTAGAAACACTCTGCATTTATTTGCACATGTATCTGTATGCATATTCCCACACAACTTTTTTTAGTCTTGGAGGTTATCCCAGCTCCAAATTTTCCTTTGATTATATCCTTGTATTTATTAATACGATGGGCAACAGCTGTTTTTGCATCCAGTTTGGTTTTCTTTCACATTTGCGTATCTCACTATCAGCCATGATTATCCCATACTGTTAATAAAATATAATTTACGTCGGCGTCGATAACCTAGTGGATAGCGCGCCGACATACAGCGCAACTATGCTTACGGCGACCCGAGTTTGATTCCCGTTTCGAGGTGCTTTGCCGATCCCGCTCCTTTTTCTTCACCCAAAGATTTCCTGTCAGTTCTCCGCTTTCCTGTCTCATTACAAGCATAAAAAGCCCTTTAAAAAAAGTCTGTTTATATGCATATCAGCTAATTGTTTATTATAAGAAGCACACATGTAAAAGGCTGTCAATCATTTGCCTGCATTTTAAATTCTTCATATGAATGTAGCAACATTTACAACATTTCTATTAACAAATCTCTAACAGAGACACCTCCCCTATCAGCCAATCACTGTGTGCATGATTAGTGAGCATGCTGACATCATCCATAGTAACGAGGTAAACCCCGCCCTTACTCTTAGCTTAAGATTTCTCTCTATTCCTTAGTAAAAGTTTGTCTCAGCAGCGTTGTTAATAGGTTTTAAGAAAAAACTCTTAGCTAAAAACTTTTACTGCTATTTAGGAGAACTCTTAGTGGTAAGATAAAATGTTTTGTGAATACGGGCCCAGGCTAAATAAGTACCTTGAGCAGTGTGAGTGTCCAGATGAGGACGATGATGTTGTTGTTTTGTCTTGTGTGATGATGAAGATTCTGTTCTGTTCTGAACAAAAGTGTTCTGCGTGTGGATGTACAATAAAATTTAAAATCTGATGTCGTTAATGATGATATGATGGATGAACTCACGGCTCGATCGGACTCTTGTCGTGCCAGAAAGTGGTAATACTTTCAGTTTTACGTACGTCGCCATCTAAGACATTGCTTTGGTCACTGTTGCTATGGTTACTGGTAAGGTATACGGGCTTGACTCCTGTTGCATGTTCATACAGACAGTATCCAAAAAATGACTGTAAGCTGCTGTGTGAATGGGACATTTTGAAACTCACACCTCTAAGTAAATGTGGTTGTCAATCCCAAAAACTGACAGTGTGAATGTGGTTATAATGAGAAACTCAACAACATCATCAATAATAAAATAGGTCAAAGTTCATCAAATACATTTCCTAAAAAAAGTGTTAGTCAGCACCAGAGGTTACATTAGACTTTAACAATGTCCCTCATTTTGACGGACTGGGTCGTAAAAGATTTTTTGATTTTTATAGATTCTCATTTTAATGAACCAATATCGATTCTTAAATCACAATCGATCTTTTGGTCTATGTTGTTTTACAGTTGATGAATGAACAGTACATGGTGCGTGTTACTTCCAAAAAATAGCAGTAGGCTAGGCTTTGTGTTCTGATATAAAACAAAGTCTCAGATGTCAAATTCTGTCCATTTCATTAGGAAATTCAAGCTATAAATACCGTTTTGGCGCTCTGTAATGTGGCGTGATAGATCGCTGTAGCTTCAGTGTGATCGTCTGTGCACTGCAGTGCGTAATCAAACATAGGAAAACATATGTGACAGTTTCGTTTTTGTTGTTGACCCAGCGCTCTGTGGCTACATTGGAGCGCTTGTGCCACCAATTGGACGGGGGTGGGAATTACAGCTACAATTTTACAATAGATCACCCTCTGATTAAAAAAAAAAAACGTCAATGACGGACAGTTTTCGGTTAACGCGACCTCTGGTCAGCACACAACAAAAGACTGAATGAGAAATATAGGATAATATAAAGTCAAACTGAATTATGTCTATTGTCAATGAGATATACTCTTCAACTGATGGAAATAATTGAATTTGTCTTCAAGACATGACAAACATTTTGATTATAACAATTAACAAATAACAAGGATTTTGTGTGAAAGTGTTTTGTTCATACTTTTTGAAGAGTTTTTTTTTACTGAATGACCGCAGTAGTGTCCTGACCCTCAGTAAACCACACTGGGAAGAGGGAGAGCTGTACGTCTGCAGAGTAACACATGAAGGAGCTCCTCAAGAGGAGCAAGAGTCGCTTGGAGTGCTGATGTTTCTCCAGTGAGCGCTGCTCTTGTAACACCCTCACCACCTGATGAGGGGAGATGTAAATAGTTAAGATAACGCAAGACACGGAGCTGCTGCTTCACGATCAGAGTCTCTGTATTTTCTGTGCATGAACATTAAAAGCATAGCAGCACATTTTATCAAGTTTTTTTTTTTCCATTTCAGCATAGCCAGAACATGAGTGAAATGAGAATATTATAACTGCATGAAATACATTTTTAACAGGCAATGTGGTGGATTTGGTTTGGAGTTCTGTGTTGATTGGATGGGCTGAGGTGTCGATCATCCATCGATTGCTTTGACCTGGCTAATGTGTTCTGTGTAGAACTGAGATTGTAAGAGAGTGCAGAAAAAAAGGAAACTGTTCACGGCTCGCAGTCTCACTATGTTTATTGAATATAAATATAACATGTATCAGATAAACAGATAAAGAGGGCGCATGAACACAACATGGTGTCAGAACAGGGATAACGCAAATAGTTTTGTTGATACGAACTAGTGCGCCAGCAAAATTTGCATGCTGCCGGCAGACGAAAACATGGAACAGTTTAAGCCACCCTCGTCACTAGTGCTAACGGGAAATCTAGCGGAAAATTGGCAGAGATGGGAGCAATGTTTTCGCCTATATATGACTGCGACGGGTGCGACTGCTAAAGAAGAGCCAGTCAAAATAGCCATTCTGTTACACACTATTGGTGAAGAGGCGTTGGAAGTGTACAATACACTCACCGTCAATCTAGCTGATGAAGAGAACGAGACGATGGAAGACGTGCTCGCAGCATTCAGAAACTACTGCAGCCCACAAAAAAACGTTGTGTTTGAGAGGCATCAATTCTGGTCTCATCCCATGGCAGACGGAATTACAGTGGACAGATTTATTACGGAGTTGAGACAGAAAAGCAAAGACTGTGAGTTTGGAGCAAGTGAGAATGACATGCTCAGAGATAAGTTGGTGTTTAGTATAACAAACCCATCTCTCAAAGATTACTTCGTGAAAATGATTTGACATTACACAGAGCTATTGAAGTGTGCAGAGCAACTGAGTTAGCCAAAACACAGATAGAGGCAATGAAAAATGCTGCAGTTGTCAAAGACTCTCAAATAAATGCTATAGAGAAAACGACAGAACAGAGAAAATCAGGTGTAAGAAGCAAGAGCAACAAGAAGCCAATTACACGCAACTGTCGAAGATGTGGAAAGAGTCATGAGCCACGTCAATGCCCGGCCTTCAGTGCAGTATGCCACAAGTGTGGCAAAAGTAACCACTTTTCCAAGGTATGCCATGCAGCCACTTATAATGATAGCAGAGCAAAGACGATACACAGCATAGAGAATGAAACAGAATCCATGTACATTGGTACATTGACATACGCTCAAGTGAAAGAGGTGGAACACATGAAAGACAGTGCATGGTATGCAACAGCCACCATCTGAGGTGTAGAGATAAAATTCAAACTGGACACAGGGGCAGAGGCAAATGTGCTACCTGTATCCATTATACAGAAGATTCCTGGTCCAGTTAAGCCGCAGCCTACATCAACGGTGTTAGTAGCATTCGGGGGAAATGCGCTCCTCCTCGAAAGGTGTTGTGTTGCTGAAATGCAAAGCTGAAAAAGCAACAGCCACGTTACAGTTCTATGTGTCCGATCAATCAGACATGCCAATTCTTGGCAGAGCAGCATGTGAGCAGCTACAGCTGGTGAAAAGGATTGAACCACTTGCAAAAACATCTGTGTCAACCAAAGAAGAACTGACCAATATGTATCCATCAGTCTTTACCGGGCTAGGTGAGTTCCCAGGAGTTCATCATATATATGTTGACCCGACAGTCACGCCTGTGATACATGGATGCAGAAATATTCCACTAGCTGTTCGAGACAAGCTGAAAGAAACTCTTCAAGATCTTGTGCATAGAAGTGTTATATCCCCTGTAACTGAGCCCACAGAATGGGTAAACAGCCTCGTTATTACAGAAAAGAAGAACGGGTCACTGAGGGTATGTTTGGACCCTCATGATCTAAACAAAGCCATAAAACGCCAGCACTATTCCATTCCCACTCCTGATGAGGTGTGCAGTAACCTGGCTGGAAAGTCAATCTTCACCATTCTTGACGAGAAAGATGGTTACTGGCAAATTAAGTTGGATGAGCCATCCTCAAAACTATGCACTTTCAACTCACCCTGGGGCAGATATCGTTTTCGGAGACTCCCATTTGGCATCAAGTCAGCAAGTGAGGTGTTTCAGCAGAAAAACTGCGAGACATTTGGTGACATACAAGGAGTACACATCATTGCTGATGACATGATCATAGCGGCCTCATCGGAGCAGGAGCATGATGAGATTCCTTGATAAAATCATGGAGAGAGCAAAAGCTTTAATGGCGAAAAAAATCCAGTTTAAAGTCAAGACTGTGAAATACATGGGGCACATCATTACACCAGAGAGCCTGCGACCTGATTAGGCAAAAGTAAAGGCAATCACGGACATGCCACCACCAGAGGATAAACAAGCCCTGCAACGTCTACTTGGCATGACTAAGTACTTAGCGCAATACATCCCAAAAGAAGCTTCGCTGATGGCGCCCCTAAGACAACTGCTCAGGAAGGATGCTGTATGGCAGTGGAATCCCCATCACAGCACTGCTTTAGAGAATTTGAAGTCCGCTCTCACGAAAGCGCCTGTGTTGAGGTTCTATGATCACAAAAAACCACTAACAATACAGGCAGACTCATCAAAGGATGGATTGGGAGCTTGTCTTCTGCAAGAGGGCCACCTGGTGTGTTATGCATCACAAGCACTCACTGACACTGAGCAAAGATATGCTCAAATAGAAAAAGAGTTACTCGCCATACTCTTTGCAGCAAGGAAGTTTCATCAGTACATATATGGCAGGACAGTGATGGTGCAATCAGATCATAAGCCCCTCGAGAACATCATGCAGAAACAGCTGTGCAAGGCCCCTGCACGGTTGCAGCGAATGCTCCTACAGTTACAGAAGTACGAATTGAACATTGCATATACACCAGGCAAGCACATGCATATTGCTGATATGCTGTCCAGTGCAACTGTGGGCAGTGAGGCTGATGACAGCGGAGACCTCTATGATGAGAAATTTGTGCATGGCTTAGAGGGCACAGATGCACTGAGTCCACAAACACTTCAACAACTAAAAGAGGCCACTGTTGCAGACCAAGTGTTGCAAGATCTGTGTGAAAAGGTTGAGACTGGCTGGCTGCAGAGAAGACATAGTGTAAACAGCAACCTACACAGCTACTGGCCTATGCGACACAAAATTATTGTATTGTTATTGGCATTGTAATGGCTGGAGACAAGATAATCATACCTCACAGTTTCAGAAAAGTAATCTTAGAGAAGCTACATATAGCTCATCAAGGTATGCAGAGAACGAAGGCCAAAGCAAGAAAATCCCTCTACTGACCTGGAATGGCACAAGACATAGAGATGATGGTGGAGAAATGTGCGCCATGCCAACAACTCCAGCCATGGCAACAAAAAGAGCCACTCATCACTCATGATGTTCCAGAATTACCATGGATGAAGGTTGGAGCAGATATCTTCGAGCTGAGAGGTCAATCTTATCTATTGCTGGTGGACTACTTGACAAAATATCCAGAGGTACTGAACATACCAGACAAGTCAGCCCACACAGTAATACAAAAAATGAAGTCAGTCTTTGCCAGACATGGCATCTCGAAAGAATTAGTGAGTGACAATGTTTCATTTGCGGCATCGTGGGATATCAAGCACACATTCTCCAGTCCAGGATACCCTCAGTCCAATGGACTTGCTGAAAGAGCAATAAAGACTGTTAAACATGCATTAAAAAAAAGCACTGCAAACTGGCACTGACACACATCTAGTGCTGCTGTCACTAAGAAATACACCAGTGACAGGCCTGAATGAATCTCCTGCACAAATCTTAATGGGTAGAGTCCTGCGGAGCACAATTCCATGCTCTAATGCTGTTCTCCAGCAGTCGACCCCACAACACATACACAAAAGGCTGGTGGACTTGTAATCTCGAATGCGGCATCAGTACAACCGTAATGCGAAAACACTACCTGAGCTTGCTCCAGGATCAACGGTACATATGCAGAGCAGACGTGGATGGGTTCCTGCTGTAGTGGTGCAACGGAGAGATGAGCCTCGAGCTTATACGGTGCAAACGCCTGCAGGAAAGACATTCAGGAGAAACAGATGACACTTGAGAAAGATACATCACAGTCTGTGCAAAGGCGTTGATTCTGATGAACATTCGGAGGAAATATCCACTCAGACACCCAGTCCAGCTGACCAGTCATCTGAGAATTCTCCAGTGAGAATGGATGAGCAGCCAACATGCCGTACAAGAAGTGGGAGAGCAGTAATAAGGCCATCTAGATATAATGATTATGTTATGGACAAGTAAGGAAAAGAAAAAAAAAAACACAGAAAAGCAGAACACCACTGAAAGCAGGTTCAAAGAAGAAGATTCAAAGCAATTTGAATAGACTATTAATGTTCATAGTGACCACTGTTGAGTAAATATTTGGTGCAGTGTTTAGTTACATGCTCAGTTAAAGCTACTGTTGATGTACTTGAATATGCATACAGGTAGATTTGAGTGCAGCAGTTTGATGTAGATATAACAGACATATCATGTTAAAAAGGGGGATGTGGTGGATTTGGTTTGGAGTTCTGTGTTGATTGGATGGGCTGAGGTGTCGATCATCCATCGATTGCTTTGACCTGGCTAATGTGTTCTGTGTACAGATTGTAAGAGAGTGCAGTAAAAAAGGAAACTGTTCACGGCTCGCGGTCTCACTACGTTTATTGAATATAAATATAACATGTATCAGATAAATAGATAAAAAGGGCGCATGAACACAACAGGCAACATGTGCATGGTACCTTCCCTTAAAATGTCCTTTCAAACATATGAACTGTACAGCTGTTCCAACACTTAATGCACCTTTTAATACATTTAAAATATGTTTTTAGTGTTTTTAAAGATTTCAGAAAACTTATAACAATAATATTTGTAACAATAAAAACTTTTTACATTCATTTTAGTGTACTCACATAATGTAAACAACTTAATGGACTGTTACAATCGATTTTATGTACACATTCTAGCTTATTAACTCTGCATCTTTTTAACATCTGCATTTTTTAAATACAGGAAGGTATATGAAACTCGATTTATTAACTCTTTAACTTTTAGAACACACATCTGTAACTGATATACTGTGTCGGTCACACCACAAATATATATTATATTGGTATTTCATTCAAATGCATTAGATCGTAGTCACAAAGTATGAGAACACCCCGTCTCCATCATTAGCATGGAATGTGTGATTAGCACACACGGTGCAGAGGCTGAACTCGATACAAACGGTTAAACATCCAAAAACAATGACATTTTCACCCTTTAAAGGACAACATTTGCATCTCTCTTAACTTTAACAGATTACGAATGCATTCGTATTAGATTTACTTGGATTTCATACCTGATGAGGGGAGATGTAAATAGTTAAAAAAAAAACGCAAGACACTGAGCTGCTGCTTCACGATCAGCGTCTCTGTATTTTCTGAGCAGCGCGCCCTCTCCCCAAACAGGCGAACACCTCCCAAGGGAAACCAATCAAGCAATCAGTGTATCACTCAAGGCTGAGCAGGGAACATTAATCGTCACAGATAAGACACTATACTTTGCATTTGAAAAAAAAAAAAAAAATACATTTCACTTGTTTCAAGTTCAGTGTCCCTCTGATATAATTTACTGACATTTTTCCCTTAATTTCCCACATTTATTTATTTATGGAACCACCACACTCTCTCCTGAAGATGAGGCGTATCTGAGTGTCCTGTGTCAGGCAGGATTCACATGAGTCTAGTGCTGCAGCTGTAGTCATTTACAACTCAATACTGAAAGAGAGCTCTAGTGTCAAAGCACTGGCTGATCTTTCAATCTGCTGTGTTTGCTGTAACATTCAATAAAGCTTCTCAACAAGCTCCATTTGTGTCTGACAACATCATTCAACTAACAGATGAAGATGCATGTAGTGTTTGTTCAGGTGCTCCCAGGATTCATATGTAGAGTTGGTGTTATGGATTAAAAAAATATTATTATAAATTTAAAAAAATAATAATAATTAACAAACAAATAATGTTGAGAGAACTACGTGGAATGATAAATTAAATAAATTTCAAAACACTAAGTTTGTCTGTCAGATGATCAGCAATGAAACTGCAGATGTGCCAATGAAGTGCCAAGTTTGAAATACAATGATTGTAAAGCTTTTATGAAACATTCAATGTGATTTACCTTCTGACTTTAAAACTTCAGCTACAATAAGCTCTTCAGATGAAAGTAGTTTCCCTAAGTCAGTCTTCTTCTTTGTATTTTGGATCTTCATTATGAATATTCTCAAGGTTCCCTTGGATCAGAAGAATTATTAATAGAATGACAATATTTGCTTGATCTTTTTATTCTCATCTATTGTCTCTCATTTGTCAAATAATTTATGACAGTTGACTGATACTTCCCCTGGTCCAACTTTATATTAGGTGGCCTTAACTAGTACCTGCATCAAAAAATAAGTACAATGTACTTATTGTGTTTATATTGTAGTGCAAAACCCTGGTTTTGAGGTAGGATACAGGTAAGTTTAGGGACAGGTTTGATGGTATGGGAAGGTTTAAAGGTGGATTAAGGTGTAAGCGATGGGTCAACAGTGTAATTATAAATATAGTTACAGAAATTAACAACAACTGTATTTACATGCAGGTTTTGTACTTAGTAAAAATATGTATGTACTCAATAAGTGCATGGTATCAAATTATTAATTTAAATGGAGGTATATAGTAGGTGAGCCCACATAATATAAAGTTGTATGATTAAAGAGTTAAAGATAATTAATTAAAATTAGAATTAAAGTTTGTTACTTTATTGCTATGCTTACTTCAGCAGCTGCAGTATCTCTCATCTGTATCAGTGCAGTCACTGTGACTCTGACTGATGGAGGTTTTTGTACGACTCTTTATCACTGTGTGAACACACAGCTACTAGGACAGTGTACACTCATACAGTAATAATCTCCTGTATCTTCAGTCTGGACTCCACTGATGGTCAGAGAGAAATCAGTGCCAGATCCACTGCCACTGAATCTAGATGGAGTTCCTGACTGGAGCCTGTTTATATAATATATGAGGAGTTTAGGAGTTTCTCCAGGTTTCTGCTGATACCAAGACACACAGTTACCACAGCTAGAAAGTGTCTGACTGGTTTTACAGCTGATTGTAACAGTTTCTCCTTGTTTAATGGATTTTATTGCTGGATTCTGAGTCACTGTCACTTGTCCCCAGATCTCTGAAATAAGACATTTTAGTTGTTTAGTGAACATTTTGATCAAATATTATCATTCTAATGTATCATAATAGTGCATAAAATATGAGATGCTGTAGTATATTTTATGATTTATTATAAAATATATAACCTGAATGCAGAGAGTCCAGATGAGGATGATGATGTTGTTCATTGTTGTTGTTTTGTCTTGTGTGATGATGAAGATTCTGTTCTGTTCTGCTCTCAGTCATGAAGTGTTAAACTCACAGCACTATAAACACTCTCAGAGCACTGAAGCATGTGCTGACAATGCAAAGAAGTGGGCAGGATTTACAACAGCCTGAGCTGCTAACAAATTAACAAACTCTCTTTATTTATACTGTTTTATTTTCAGAGTAATGTGTTTAAACCATTTACTGATAATTACATATTGATTCTTTGTAAAATATTTGTTTTGTTCATTTGTTGTTTGTCTGGCTGATGTGACTTTAGTCTTTACCTTATATTGACATCTGTAAGTGTGGATGCAGAATTTTTTTTCCAAGGTCACTGGAATAACTGAATTCTTCAAATCATGAGTGTAGACAATTTTTAAAATATTTGTAAAAATCACTAATATCATTATAAAATATATTAGTACACAGTAAAATTATATATTATTATTATCTAAAAAAATCAGCTGTACTGTATTTAGAGTAACCTAGTAAAAAGAAGTTGATTTCATGTCCATTGTGGTCTTTTTAATGTTGACGTTACTATATAGAAAATCTTTTCATGTGGCCTATTTTTTCCATTCATATGAAGTTCACAACTCATAATTGTGTCAAATGAGTCTAAAACAGGTAAACTTGAAAACTTTTTTTTTTTTTTCTTAAACTTCAGATTCTTCTGTGAATCATGATTGAACTGCATATGAAGAACAGAAGCATCATTATGAGAAACTCCACAACATCGTCCTCAACTCAGCTTTATTTATATAGCACTACTAAAAACAACATTTGTTGACCAAGGTGCTGTACAGTACATCAGATATCATCAACATTTTAATGTAGGTTATGTCCCTTATAATTTGTGTGTGTGTGTGCGTGTGTGCATGCGTGTGTGTGTGATTCTGATGTAGACACCTCACAGTGTTATTTATTTATTTTTATGGGAATAACACTACACATTAAATTAATAAAAACGTAAAAAAAAAAAAAAAAGAAAACAGTATTTAAAAGTAATTTTTCACAAATTGACTGTTTTCCACATATTGCAATTTTATGTTTAAAGTCTCATATTTAATAAGATTTTTAAATTTCATGTCTGCAAACTTGTGTAAATTCTGCAACTTCTGCATGGATTTCAAACTTGAATTGAAACAAAGTGCCGAACTGTTTTTTTCTTTCTTTCTTTCTTTCTTTCTTTCTTTCTTTCTGTCTTCTTTCTCTTGTTCCTTATTTTCAATGTTTTTTTTTTCTCCTCTTTTTCCATATTTTCAAACTAATTTTTTTTTTTTTTCTACATGGACATTGTGGAATAAATCTGCCCTTGTGAACAGAGTTTTCCTCCGACTGTTTTTGCGTATTAATATTGTAATAGGTGGTTTCTTTGTTGACTATCCTGGGTCATCGGATGCTAAGTTCACTTTTAGATGTTGTTTGAACATTAATGTGTGTTGGCAGTGTATGTACAAATCTACCCTATAATGATAAAAATCCATGCAGTGGTTTTTAATTAATCTGTAAAAATAATATCCCCTTTTTCAAATCAAGCCATTCTCAGATGCCTGTTGGTGTGGCATCACACTGACATAGGCCGCTCCCTTGATAGTTGATTGAAGCATTTTACCTCAGATCAGCTGTAACAGTCCAACCTCTTTGTTTCAATGCCGGAGGAGGGATGTAATAATGAATATAGTGGTCGTCATTTACTCCTGACATCTGAGCCGCTGAAGATGCAGTGGATTACGTTTGTTTGTGAAGGGAATGTGCCTCCCAATCTACATACTGTATATCCATCTATGTTCTTGTGGATCATTCATGATTCAGCTTCACTTACAGCAGAAGTGAGTATAAGGGTTTTTTTTATGAATATTTGCGATCGCCTTTCCTAATAATGTGCTAGTTAGCAAGTAAATGCAGCTAAAGTAAACAGGCTCGTCACTCCACAGAGAGAAGAGAGGGGCGGGGCGAGCAGAGCTAATTTGCGTTTAAAGCAGCCTCGACCAGAATGAGATGATTTTTGCAGAGCTGATTTTGACAAGGTAAAAAGAGTGTTGTTTTACACAACCATTGAGAATTTTTAACCAAAGTATATTATAGACTTTTCATTAAGACCCTAAAGAATCATATCAACTTGTGGAAAATGGGCATCTGATGACCCCTTTACATTTTGTCAGGATTAATCCTAAATGGCACCCGACATTTTTTTTTTTAAAGAGTTCATTTATGCTAGGGCGGCCACCACCGTTAGACTATAGAATGTATAAAATATATATGTATAATGTATAAATATGTACAAAGTGTAGTATGTAAGCAAACCATAAAACTGCCATTAGGGAAATATAGGAAAAAAATATTACAATAATACAAATAATTGGTAATTGTCTAGAAGTATATTTAATTTCTTAGCCATTTAAAAAGTAATATAAGAGCACAAAGAAACAGACAAATACGTACGTATGTAAGTAAATAATACATAAATAAATTTGACAAGGGGCGGGGGGTATTATTTCTCCCACCCTCACTTCTGAAATGATGGCTGTGCCCCTGGATGAAGCTGCATTGAAAAACAAATCAAGAACCCAATGCAACAAGACTTCTGTGATAATTAACATTATTGTATTAGTAATGTACAAATCCTTAATATCATTTTAATTGGATATTATTTTTTTTTAAACTAAATTTAAAATCTAAAATTTAAAATGTAGAAATGTAAAGCCTCTTTGCTGTGCCACGTTTTATGTATTGTATTATCCCATACACAGCTGCAGTTTCTCTCATCTGTATCAGTGCAGTCACTGTGACTCTGACTGATGGAGGTTTTTGTACGACCCTTTATCACTGTGTGAACACATATTTACTGTTGATCCAGTGTTCACTCTGACAGTAATAATCTCCTGTATCTTCAGTCTGGACTCCACTGATGGTCAGAGTGAAATCAGTTCCATAGTTTGATCCACCGCCACTGAATCTAGATGGAGTTCCTGAATAAAGGTATCTTCTGTCATAAATCAGAAGTTTAAGAGTTTCTCCAGGTTTCTGCTGATACCAGGCTAAGTTGTCATGGTATATTCCTACATCCGTACTACACTCTATTGTAACACTTTGACCCTGTTGGACAGCTTTAACTTTAGGCTGAGTCACAGTGACTCCTCTGGATTCTGAAGAAGAGAAAATGAAACAAATTAGTTTGCAAATCTTCTTAATAGCAGAATATTAAAATAATAAAAACAATAATATCATATTGTCAAAATAAAAATAAACATCCAACCTTGAATAAAAGCTGCAATGGTCCAGATGAAGATGATGATGTTGTTCATTGTTGTTGTTTTGTCTTGTGTGATGATGAAGATTCTGTTCTGTTCTGCTCTCAGTCATGAAGTGTTAAACTCACAGCACTATAAACACTCTCAGAGCACTGAAGCATGTGCTGACAATCCAAAGAAGTGGGCAGGATTTACAACAGCTTGAACTGCTATCAATATATTACATATTTTACTTTCAGAGCAATGTTTTGAACCAGTTAGTGATAATTACATGTTGATTTGTTGTATATTTTGTTTATGTTTTGCTGGCTGATATGACATTAATCTTTGACTCTATATTAACATCTATCAGTGTGGATGCAACATTTTCATTGCTGCTGTAGAAATAACCTATTCACAGTCATGCATGATACATTTATTTAAGTTTGTTTATTCATTTGTTTATTCACAAATGATTTTGTGTGAAAGTGTTTTCATGTTTGTTTCGCTTGTTCTAAATGTCTGAGTGTTGTCATCAGCTGAGGTGTTTCTACTATCAGTGTGTTGAAGTGTTGTTTTCTCTGTCTCTGCTGGAGTTTGTGTTCACTCGAGTGGAATAGAGGTTTTTGTACGACCGTTTCATTAGATTGTATCACTGTGGTGGACTTTTGGTGGAGGAACTAAACTGGTGCTCGGTAAGTCTGTCTTTTTAATTCTCCATTAAAAAAATAAATAAATAAAGATATGCAGATGTAGATATAATACAAGAAAAAATTGATTTGATATCAGAAAGTAAATATAGCTACTTTCTATAGTTCAGTCAATGATTTTGAATCTAGTTTGCTAATGTTGTTCAGTGCTTTTTAATACAGAAAGAGTTTATATTAAAACATGAACATTTGTAAATTCAATTTATTCAGTTGTTTTCTAAATATAATTAACAGTGATATATCATTTGTAGTCACAAAATCTCTGTTTAAAATTGAGTTACAAAGAACTGAAAAGTTAAAAAAATATCTCATTTTATTTTGGCGAAATAAAACCTACTGGAACTTGAGCTGTTGGTGTCTTAGTGTGTTTAGTTTCATTCATGAGGTTGAATAGAATTGAAATATATAGTAATTGTGTACCTTGCATATTGTGTGCATATGAGCTCATTTAAAAAGTTGATCAGTTTAAGATAGTTAAACTTAAGAAAACCTAAACTTAAGAAATACAAAAGAAAAAAAAAATAATAATAAGAGTAGAATATTAGCATAAAATTCTTAACTTTATCTCAGGATATCAAAAAACTACTGCAATTAAAGCAGTCGGTGCATTAGTTTAGTTTGTTTAGTTTAATTCATGTGGTTTCACGTACATGTATGGTGGTTGTATAGTTTGTGTATTTTATAGAATATCAGCTATAGTAATGTTAAATAAGATGAATGACTGTTGTGATTTTGACTGCATTCCACATGTCTCCTGCTGAAAGTCATGTTGAAATGATGTGAATGATGCAGGGCAAAAGAGTGCTGGAGCTGCAGTGTGTTTTCTTAGTGTTTGTGAATGTGTTGTGTTTGTCTCCTGCAGCTGGTCCCACAGTGAAGCCCTCAGTGTCTCTGCTGCCGCCCTCTTCTCTGCAGATCTCTGGAGACTCAACCGCACTGCTCTGCCTGCTCAGCTCTTACTCTCCACAGGGGGCGCAGGTGAGCTGGACACTGGATGGCTCAGAGGTCACCGAGGGGGTTCAGACCAGCGCAGAGAGCGAGCGGGACGGCCGCTACAGCCGCAGTAGCGTCCTGACCCTCAGCAAAGCACGCTGGGAAAAAGGAGAGCTGTACGTCTGCAGAGTAACACATGATGGAGCTCCTCAAGAGGTCTCGTTCCAGAAGAGTCATTGTTAGTCGCTCTGAGTGCTGATGTTTGTCTCCTGAAGATGAGGCGTATCTGAGTGTCCTGTGTCAGGCAGGATTCACATGAGTCTAGTGCTGCAGCTGTAGTCATTTACAACTCAATACTGAAAGAGAGCTCTAGTGTCAAAGCACTGGCTGATCTTTCAATCTGCTGTGTTTGCTGTAACATTCAATAAAGCTTCTCAACAAGCTCCATTTGTGTCTGACAACATCATTCAACTAACACATGAAGATGCATGTAGTGTTTGTTCAGGTGCTTTTCAGAAGCTTGATCAGTAGCAGTAAATGTAGTCAAATAAAGCTCTTGGGGTTTGAACATGGTCTCTGGAGACAGAGCTGCTCTATTCTGAGAGGATCAGAATCACTCCACCCTGACAATGCAAATGGGATTTTCAGCCCACACTCCCAGTGTCACTGTTTGATTGGTTACATGATCTGGACTGAAACAAACCAGTTTCACTTCTGCTCAAAGAGATAATGTATACATAAAAATCTCATTAAAATCATAAAAATCCATGATCACAAATCAAGAGTCAGTCGTTCTGACACTAATTGTGTAGAAATGTAAAACTTTCTATAGGTCAAATGTAAAGCATCACGTCCAGACAGCAGAAGTGACTGAATGCAGTCTGTTCAGTTTGATTGACAGGAATCAAATATTACACCTAAAACATGATAATCATATTCAAACACTGACTCATTCTCTTCAGAAATACAAGACTGATAATGATTGTAATGATATTGTGTCATTAGTGTTTGTTCACTGATCAGTGTTGTGTGTGATTGTGTTGTAGAGCAGCTGCAGTTTCTCTCATCTGTATCAGTGCAGTCACTGTGACTCTGACTGATGGAGGTTTTTGTACGACTCTTTATCACTGTGTGAACACATATTTACTGTTGATCCAGTGTACACTCTGACAGTAATAATCTCCTGTATCTTCAGTCTGGACTCCACTGATGGTCAGAGCGAAATCAGTTCTGGATCCGCTGCCACTGAATCTAGATGGTGTGTTTGACTCTTTTTGGTTTGCTGAATGAATCAAGAGTTTAGGAGCTTCTCCAGGTTTCTGCTGGTACCAGGCCATACAAGTATATGAACCTGGACAGCCATTATCCACTACTGTGTTTGTTTTGCAGTTTATAGTGACTGATTCACCAATCTGCAAAAACTGTTTTAACAGAGGGAGTCTGAGTCACAGTCACGTGCCCACTGAAACCTAGAAACATAGTTA
>NC_066893.1:3494864-3583146 GCF_022985175.1 Labeo rohita
AACATACTGAGCTACTTTGTATTATTGTTGATAACTGTTCAACAAATTTAATTAAAAACTATTTTACTGAAGGTTAATTAGTGTGAATTCAAAATGTTTGATTCATTTGCTTTTTTGTAGTTGTTGTTGTTGTTTTTATGATCCATGATGTTTGAGCTGCATATGATGAACAGAAGAGGTCAGAGGTCACAGAACATTAAATATATTTCCTTAATAAGTGTTATATCAGAACATGACAAGAGAATGAATGAGAAATACAGGATATAAAGTCAAACTGAATTATGTGTATTGCAAATGAGAGGACTAAACTCTTTATCTGGTTATGGAAAAAGTACATTGTTCTTCAAGCAATGACAAACATTTCAAAAGGATTTTGTGTGATGTTAGTCAACAGAAAGGGGTGTTTAGTTCCTGGCTATGTAGCATCTGGACCAATCAGACATACATTAATTGTTACATTTAACAAATAGTCTTTAAACCCAACAAGCCAGCTATATGCTGGAGCAATAGAGACTTTAACAGACAACTAACACCCCAAAAGGGCTCAGTTGCCAGGACGACCGTCTGATAAGAGGTTTTATTGCCCAGAGGAATGCACATTTGCCCATGCTACATTTGCCCATAGGAAAGACACGATGCCTATAGAAATAGACTCTTTCCTATTCATTCACAGACAAACCTTTTTTTTTTTTGACCTTCCTATCACACATAGCCCAGGTCATTGTGTACAGTATTACTGCATTGTATTTTTGTCTGTTGTATTTGTATTTGTCTTTCTATTGTTTTATGCATGCATTATGATAGATGACTAGTCGTATAACCCACCTATGCCATGTTTGGTCTCTTTGAAATCGTATTTTGATGATCTAAATGATGGTGTAAATTAGATTGATCGCCTCCCCTCTCCTTTCACTTTCTTCTCTCTTCACTCTCTCTTCTCTTCACTCTCTTCTTCTCCCGACTGCTGCCCATGTGGAGGAACCCCCAGGGAGCCTGAGCCAGCACAGGGCGTGCCCAGTGGGCCCGACAGGCCCCAACATATACAGCTGTGGCTCTCGACCACAAAGAGCCAGACATTTTCACTCAACCCTGGAATTCATCTTCATGACTCGCCTCAGTCAGTCAGTGGTTCTGTTACAACCTCTTCGGAACGTCTCTAAGTTGTGCCAGGCCTTGCGGCCTTGTCTTTCCATTCCCCAAAGATCACAGGACTTCAGTTGGGTCCCTCTCAGCTCTTGGTTCTTCTTCACATTTCACATGGGAAGAAACTCCCAGTCACCATCGAGTCAGAACATCTTTGGAGTTCATCACTCTTCAGACCCAGAAGAACGTGACTACGATTCCAAAACCACCACTGCTCCAAAGCATCAAGATTTTCACCCGAGACTGCATTCGGACACTTCAATGATCAAGGCAATGCAAGTATCGTATATTTAACTAAACAAACAGAGGTTTAGTATAAGCTGTAGACAGCACTGATGTTTTTGCTCAGGTGGTTAACTGACTCTTTTCATAGCTTCATTTCCTTGTCTTTCTCTAACTGCTTCTCACTGACCTTTCCCCCATGTATGAGTGATTTTATGTTTGTTTTTTTAGATTAGTTATGTGTTAGTCCTTCGTTAATAAAACTCTTGTGCACAAATTACATGAGTGTTGATTCTGATTCTGCCTTGCAAATTAATGTCCCTTTATGTTTCCGATTCAAGCTACATGCTCTAATGCAATGGTACTTTAAGAAAGTTATTTACTGTGGCAAAGAAAATATCATATCATCAAGCTGTTTATTCATTTTTCCATCAAAAAATCAAGCTGAATTCTTGTTTTTTGTTTTTCTGGAAAAAAAAAAAAAAAAAAAAAAAAAAAAAAAAAAAACAGGAAAAAAGAAAAAGGTTTCTTAATTCAAAATTAAATCAAAAAATGAATGGACGAAGGATACAGATAATTTACCCTTAATGAATTATATCTCATGTGTAACCACTTAAGAGACATCAGAGCCAGCAGTAAATTCCAGAAGATCTGGCCGAGGTGAGACGCTCTCGGGTGGATTCATGAGTGCAGAACAGCCGCTGATGACGTCAAAGCAAATTTTCAAATAGACGTGAAGGAGGGGCAGTGTTCAGAAGGGAAGGGTCCAGGTAAGGGGCGGAGTCCGGCGGCTGCACTCACTCCCCCACCGGGGTCCGTGGCAATATGACGGGTAGCGGCTTCCTTTAGCGGCTTCATCCATTCCTTAGCGGCGGCACTTCCTCAGGCGGGTGAGAAGGCCCGGCATCCTGGCCCGCAGCCATTTCCATGCGGCTCGCACTCGGACCGCGGGTCCGGCAGCTCGTCCATCACATCGGCGGCGCTCGTCCCTCTACGCACCCTTCCTGGACCCACGAGGACACCAGTGTGCATGCACGGGGAAGAGACCTCTCCCGTCTGCTTCATTCTTTTTAATTAGATCACGCCCACGAGCTGCCTTCTTTTTTCATATTATAATCGGCAGGACGTGTGTCAAACGTAAATGCGAGGTGATTTTCACATTATTATGGAGAAAAATCTATAGCCTACCACATCCAGTTCTCAAAAGTCTTGTGAACAAATGTTCTGAATGTGTTTCATGGTGTTATTTCAGTGACTTAATTTTTCTTTTTTTCCCAACAGCTTGAACTGCTACCAAACCCATATTACTGTACATTTGATTTTACATTCTGACTAATGTTATGTCGTCAGTGCAGTTGGTTTCATTTTCATGTGGAAATGTGAGCAGAATGAGTGATGATAATATATATATATATATATATATATATATATATATATATGTATATATATATATATATATATATATATAGTATATCCACTTCCTTTTAGTAAAATCTTTTTGAAATATTTCATTTTCTGGCAACAGCTTAAACCAGGGACCATCATGCTGTGAAGAAATATACTGAGCTACTTTGTATTATTGTTGATACCTGTTCAACAAATTTAATTAAAAGATTTAGATTGAAGATTAATTAGTGTGCACTCAAAATGTTTGATTCATTTTCTTTTTTTTCTGTAGTTTGTGGCTGTTGTTGTTGGTTTTGTGATCCATGATGATTGAGCTGCATATGAAGAACAGAAGAGGTCAAAGGTCACAGATCATTAAACATATTTCCTTAAAAAAGTGTTATATCAGAACATGACGAGAATAAATGAGAAATACAGGATATACAGTCAAAATGGATTATGTGTATCGAAAATGAGAGAACTAAACTCTTTATCTGGTTATGAAAAAAGTACATTGTTCTTCAAGCAATGACAAACATTTCAAAAGGATTTTGTGTGAGTGTGTTGTTATTCATTATTTAAAAAATAATTTAACTAAAACTAAATGATTGAGTGTTGTCAACAGCTGAGGTGTTTCTACTATCAGTGTGCTGAAGTGTTGTTTTCTCTGTCTCTGCTGGAGTTTGTGTTCACTCGAGTGGAATAGAGGTTTTTGTACGACGGTTTCATTAGATTGTATCACTGTGGTACACATTCGGTGGAGGAACTAAACTGGTGCTTGGTAAGTCTTTTTAATTGTCTATTAAAAACATAATTTATATTATACAACATATTTTTAAAAAAATTGAAACATCAAAACTATTCCTTTTGTAACAATGAATATTTACAATACAAATTTAATGTAAAATATTTGCTGTTCAAAAACATGTTTAGATTTTTAGAAAAAAACTAAATTATTCACTTTGAACAAACAATTCCTGTCTAAAAACTTTTTCATAATGTGTTTCACTAAGTATTTTATGAGTTTATCACAGTGTTGGAAATGAGTAAGGCATTACACTATTGAGTTACTCCCTAAAAAAGTAACTAATTGTGTTACTTAGTTACTTTTTATGGAAAGTAATGCATTACTTTACTTTTTAAATCTGGGCAGGGTTTGCTTGTTTGTTTTTAATATAAAAAATTATATTTTTGGCAAATGGTAAAGCTTTTTCACACCAAAAGCCTCAGGCTTTGAGAAAAGTAAATTACGTCTGTACAGTAGCCCGCAAAATGTCAACTCTTCAGCAATAAAAAAAAAAAAAAGGAAAACAAATGTTAGATTATTCTGAGTAGTTTTTGCTTATTAGTATGGTTGAATTGGATGATCGAAGGTCGGCAGCAAACAAAGACATTGGTTAATAAAATGGGATTAAATGCATAAAGGATATTTGTATTATTTAACATGAATTCTGAGTTGAATTTCACTGTTTTTATTAATTTTGAGGAATATTGAATCTGTTCATCTGTGAGTGAGATGAATTAATGCATGCACACATTTATTCTAGAACATCTTACTCCTGATTTCTCTCAACATGGGGACAGGAGAGCTTTTAATCAATATATGGGGGGAAAGTAACAGGCGTTGAAAGAAATAACTCAGATATTTTGTAAATAAAGTAATGTGTTACTTTACTAGTTACCTGGAAAAAGTAATAATATTACATAACTTGTGTTACTTGTAATGCGTTACCCCCAACACTGTTCATTTCTATGTTGTGTTTATGTATGGCTAATGTTTTTATTGTAGGTGTCATACACAAAAAAAAAGAGAGATTTGATGTTAAAATGTAAATGTAGCAACTTTCTGTAGTTCAGTCAATAATTTTGAATCTCTTTTTCTCATGCTGTTCTTGTAATTCAGTGGTTTTAAAAAAAATGTGTACATTTCTAAACTCTTTGATTCAGACAAATTCTTTACATTTCAAAGAAGTAATGTATATGTGAAAATCTCATTAAAATCATAAAAATACATTATCAGAAATCAAGAGTCAGTCGTTCTGACACTAATGGGTCTTTTTCACAGTCTGTGTTCGGAAACCGGAAGCGTAGAATAGTTGTGTAAAAAAACTTCCACTGTAGCCTGTATGAATGGCAACGCCCATAGCAGGGGATGGTTGTGATTTATTAATGAAAAAATCATCATAGATGTTTCATCAAAACATAATATCGGTTTACTTTCCAAACATTCGGTTTGCTATTAATTGTAATAATCTAGTGAGATTTTTGTTTGCACAGGCAGTCTGACAACAGCCAGTGCTCCACACAGACATCTGATCTCACCATCATCCAGTCTGTCTCTGGAATGACATGAAGACACAGAACAAACTGAAACAGAGCAAATCCATAAGAACTGTGGAAACATCTCCAAGATGCTTCAAGAGACCTACCTGCAAAGCTACCTGAAAAACTTTGTGCAAGTGCACCTAGGGCAAAAGCTGCTGTAAACGCAAAGAATGATCGCACCAAATGTTGATTTCATTTAGTTAATAGAAGGTAATTGATAAAGAAAATCTATGTATGACAGCATCCTCATTTTACAGCATTTTTACACAAGTGCCTAAAACTTTTAACAGTGCTGCAGCTTTGCAGGTAGGTTTCTTGAAGCATCCTGGAGACTTTGTCACAGTTCTTTTGGATTTAGTCGGTCTGAGTTTGTTCTGTTTCTTCATGTCATTCCAGACAGACTGGATGATGATGAGATCAGATGTCTGTGCAGAGCACTCGCTGTTGTCAGACTCCTTGTGCAAACAAAAATCTCACTGGATTATTACGATTAATGGCAAAATGAATGTTTGGAAATGAAATCTGATATTTCCTACTGACACACTACAGCAAAAGACGACTTTAACTGACTTTAAACCATTTTTTAGCTGATGAAAATACTAGTGGCCTAAGACTTTTGCACAGTACTGTATGTATATATATATATATATATATATATATATATATATATATATATATATATATATATATATATATATATGACTTTTCTTGTCTTTATTGGACCCGGTTTGTCCCACCCTTCATCAGCACACAGACTCTGGACTTGGATGACGTTAGAATTTATTTGAGGCCTGAACACAGAGCAGTAGGAGACTAAATGGCAGTTGAACGATTTTTGTAGTTCCACCCACAGCAGTTCTCCATAGCTCTGCTGCTCTTAATATAACAGTAAACACTATGGTATTATAAACAAAACATACAAAAATAAAATAAAACCAGGAATCTGAAATATGATAATTTCTCCATGACAATTAAACAGACTTCAATATTCTTTTCCTTCTGTTTTTTTTATTTTCTTCTTAAACTTATATCATTGTGATCGTATAAGACATTTTTAAAACAAACAGGAATAACAAGAATAGAAAGACTGTATACCAAGTAAAGGATAGTATGAGGTACATAAATTACATAGCTTACGTCATCCATTTTATAGAACATGTATGAAAAGTTAATGAAAATATCATGAAATTTCTTAGTAAAACCATGAATTAAGTGCTTTCAAAACACAGTTAGCATTTACTTAATACAGAAAATGCAGTACTGAATAAACAGAGTAAATTCGTAAACACTATATGATAAAGAAACAATTACCTGCACACAGAGCAGTAGGAGACAAAATGGCAGTTCAGCAATTTTTGTAGTTCCACCTATTCAGAATATGTTTCACTTTGTTAGCACGTGGAAAAGAGTAGATCAGACGGAAATAACGGTATCAAAATAACATGCATACAAACAGAAAACTCGCTTTACAGATCAATCCATGTCTATGATGTTCATTACTCTTCAAACGGCGTCTAACATTTCACATGAAACAATATTTTTAACTTTTGGTGTGGAGCTACAACAAAAGCGACTCACCCACAACAGTTCTCCATAGCTCTGCTGCAGATTGCGTGAACACTGGGGGCAATAGCGCCACCGGCGTGACCAATAGGAAGTGCGATCCCATTAACGCAGGATTTATTTAAAGAACCATAGCGCTGTCATTTTTATATCGTTACATATATATATATATATATATATATATATATATATATATATTACACATATGGTAGGGGATCGTCTAAGGTTAAATAGATTCTTTTAACTGATAATCTGCCCGCGACTGCACGTTACTGCTGGAGAAATACTCGGAATATACACTGTTTTAATTTTATTTTTAATGTCATTGTTTTCATTATTGCGCAAAATAATACTGTTATCATAATAAACACCTGTTGAATGTCAGTTTTATTGCTCTTTAATGTGGTGTGTTGTTTGTATGCTATTCTTGCATTTTTAAAATAAAAAGCTGGTCTGTCTCTGAAGTATTGTGCACACGCAGCTTGTGCGCTCCCATTTAAATCATGAAATGTGCATCGGAATATTATGACAACATTTTTCCTTGTTTCGTCATAACCGATTAATGATTGAAAACTGTTTAATATGTTTTGATGAACATCTGTGATGAATTGTTTATTAACAAATCACAACAATCCTGTGCTACCCACTGAGCAAAAGTACGTCCAAACGACGTCATTTCAACGTCTTTGTCGGACGTTGAAATGACGTCCCCTGAAGAGCCAGAATGAAAGTTTTTACAACGTCTTTTCATGACGTCTTCTGGACGTCCAATAGTGACGTTCACAGGACGTCTCTAGAAGGTTAAAATTTAGTTCAGATCTGGTCATTATGGACGTATTTTCAACGTCTTAGAAGGTCAACTGCAGTCTCATTTAGATGTCATTTATACTGTTTCTGGACATAATATATACACTCTTAGGCTGCATTCAAGTAAAAATCATGTTTATTTTATTATAATTTTTTATTTGTACTTGTAAATAAACTTACAGACACAGTGTACAAAAACCATGAAAACATTTAAATTTTAACTTAAAATAAATATTAATTGTAATGAATGAGTAAAAGTACGTCCAAACGACGTCATTTCAACGTCTTTGTCGGACGTTGAAATGACGTCCCCTGAAGAGCCAGAATGAAAGTTTTTACAACGTCTTTTTATGACGTCTTCTGGACGTCCAATATTGACATTCACAGGACACCTCTAGAAGGTTAAAATTTAGTTTAGATCTGGTCACTGTGGACGTATTTTCAGTGGATAACAACTGTAACAAATAACATACAAAACATACATTATGTTCACCTGTTGGAGCTGAACTGAGGGGGAAAAAACGTCTAATTCTGACACAAGAGAAGTTTAAAACCTTCTGTACATACTAAAGAAATAGTTTAGCAGTTTCAGTATCATATTAAATAAGTTTGTGATAGGCTTAATTTAAAATAAATATTGCTTGTAATGAATGGCTCGTTTGGTCGATGCCCATGTTAATGAATCAGAGGGTAAATGTGAACGCAGAAAGAACAACACAAACAATCTTTTCAACCACATTATAATCATTATTGCTGTGTAACAGACATTTAAGTAATAGTTAGGGTATAAACACTTATTTTGTACAGTAGCGATCAAAACGAAACTATCTTGTATGTATAGTAACGCTTAACCTCTTCCGCCAGGAGGTGGCGACAATTGCCCATTTAAAAAAAGTATGTCATTGAATCATTCATTCAGGAAATTTCAATAGTCAAACAAGTCTTAATGAAGTGAGACACTGACTCTCTTCATTAAATGTTTTTATTGTTATTATTATTATTTTGTTTAAATGAATATGTTTTTAAAAGTCTTAAGCAGTGAATAGTTTGTCAGAACCACTAGTAAATTGTTATTTTGTTTAGTTTTCCAATCTTTTTTCTCTAGAATCGTGATCTCCAATTTATTAAAAACAAGTGGGATTTGCAATTTATCCAGAATCGTGAAGCTCTTGTTTAAATGTTGTTTATTACTGCATATTATTCCATTCAAATGGAAGTTTAATTTCATAAAGTTCAAAATACACCTAAATGTTTTTTGCATTTTGTCTTTTTCAGTTGAATAAAAGACTATTTTCCCTATATTTTAATCATTGAGGATTTCTTAAGAAAAGTTTAAAATTCAGCAATTCAGCAATTTTTGTAGTTCCACCTATTCAGAATATGTTTCACTTTGTTAGCACGTGGAAAAGAGTAGATCAGACGGAAATAACGGTATCAAAATAACATGCATACAAACAGAAAACTCGCTTTACAGATCAATCCATGTCTATGATGTTCATTACTCTTCAAACGGCGTCTAACATTTCACATGAAACAATATTTTTAACTTTTGGTGTGGAGCTACAACAAAAGCGACTCACCCACAACAGTTCTCCATAGCTCTGCTGCAGATTGCGTGAACACTGGGGGCAATAGCGCCACCGGCGTGACCAATAGGAAGTGCGATCCCATTAACGCAGGATTTATTTAAAGAACCATAGCGCTGTCATTTTTATATCGTTACATATATATATATATATATATATATATATATATATATATTACACATATGGTAGGGGATCGTCTAAGGTTAAATAGATTCTTTTAACTGATAATCTGCCCGCGACTGCACGTTACTGCTGGAGAAATACTCGGAATATACACTGTTTTAATTTTATTTTTAATGTCATTGTTTTCATTATTGCGCAAAATAATACTGTTATCATAATAAACACCTGTTGAATGTCAGTTTTATTGCTCTTTAATGTGGTGTGTTGTTTGTATGCTATTCTTGCATTTTTAAAATAAAAAGCTGGTCTGTCTCTGAAGTATTGTGCACACGCAGCTTGTGCGCTCCCATTTAAATCATGAAATGTGCATCGGAATATTATGACAACATTTTTCCTTGTTTCGTCATAACCGATTAATGATTGAAAACTGTTTAATATGTTTTGATGAACATCTGTGATGAATTGTTTATTAACAAATCACAACAATCCTGTGCTACCCACTGAGCAAAAGTACGTCCAAACGACGTCATTTCAACGTCTTTGTCGGACGTTGAAATGACGTCCCCTGAAGAGCCAGAATGAAAGTTTTTACAACGTCTTTTCATGACGTCTTCTGGACGTCCAATAGTGACGTTCACAGGACGTCTCTAGAAGGTTAAAATTTAGTTCAGATCTGGTCATTATGGACGTATTTTCAACGTCTTAGAAGGTCAACTGCAGTCTCATTTAGATGTCATTTATACTGTTTCTGGACATAATATATACACTCTTAGGCTGCATTCAAGTAAAAATCATGTTTATTTTATTATAATTTTTTATTTGTACTTGTAAATAAACTTACAGACACAGTGTACAAAAACCATGAAAACATTTAAATTTTAACTTAAAATAAATATTAATTGTAATGAATGAGTAAAAGTACGTCCAAACGACGTCATTTCAACGTCTTTGTCGGACGTTGAAATGACGTCCCCTGAAGAGCCAGAATGAAAGTTTTTACAACGTCTTTTTATGACGTCTTCTGGACGTCCAATATTGACATTCACAGGACACCTCTAGAAGGTTAAAATTTAGTTTAGATCTGGTCACTGTGGACGTATTTTCAGTGGATAACAACTGTAACAAATAACATACAAAACATACATTATGTTCACCTGTTGGAGCTGAACTGAGGGGGAAAAAACGTCTAATTCTGACACAAGAGAAGTTTAAAACCTTCTGTACATACTAAAGAAATAGTTTAGCAGTTTCAGTATCATATTAAATAAGTTTGTGATAGGCTTAATTTAAAATAAATATTGCTTGTAATGAATGGCTCGTTTGGTCGATGCCCATGTTAATGAATCAGAGGGTAAATGTGAACGCAGAAAGAACAACACAAACAATCTTTTCAACCACATTATAATCATTATTGCTGTGTAACAGACATTTAAGTAATAGTTAGGGTATAAACACTTATTTTGTACAGTAGCGATCAAAACGAAACTATCTTGTATGTATAGTAACGCTTAACCTCTTCCGCCAGGAGGTGGCGACAATTGCCCATTTAAAAAAGTATGTCATTGAATCATTCATTCAGGAAATTTCAATAGTCAAACAAGTCTTAATGAAGTGAGACACTGACTCTCTTCATTAAATGTTTTTATTGTTATTATTATTATTTTGTTTAAATGAATATGTTTTTAAAAGTCTTAAGCAGTGAATAGTTTGTCAGAACCACTAGTAAATTGTTATTTTGTTTAGTTTTCCAATCTTTTTTCTCTAGAATCGTGATCTCCAATTTATTAAAAACAAGTGGGATTTGCAATTTATCCAGAATCGTGAAGCTCTTGTTTAAATGTTGTTTATTACTGCATATTATTCCATTCAAATGGAAGTTTAATTTCATAAAGTTCAAAATACACCTAAATGTTTTTTGCATTTTGTCTTTTTCAGTTGAATAAAAGACTATTTTCCCTATATTTTAATCATTGAGGATTTCTTAAGAAAAGTTTAAAATTCTCGTCTCGTTCTCGTGAACCCAGTCTCATGTCGTCTCGTGGGATAAGTGTCTCATCACACCCCTAATATATATATATATATATATATATATATATATCTGTTCTGAATGGCAATTAATTTAAATTATTTGGAAAAGTAAATTACATGTTTACATTGTTTATAATGTTTGTTAAGTTTATTAACATTTGTTTTATTTATTATTTTAAAATGTGCCTTATACACCAATGCAACTTATGCATGTTTTTTTCCTGACCTGGTGTAAAGTCTGGAAAATATGGTAAATTAGGCCTATATTGTGCTGTATTATTACACAGTTCATATAAAATAGGGACAATTTGCACCAATAAAACAATTATATTATGTTCATTATACTTCTATCCACATTAACTTTAGCCTTAAACACTGTTATATTTATGAGGGGGTCCTTGGAAAATCTTCTTCCCTGCAAGAGGTCCCTGGCTCCAAAAACCCATGTGCTAGTGCACAGGCCTCCATATACAGCAGAGAGTCTGGTGTGGGAGGTGGAACTTCTGTCCAGGTTGACAAAACATCTCATCTCGTCTTCATGAACTGCCCTGAAAACAACATTGAAATATAAACGATTATTATTATTATAACTACAAATATAGCTTCACAATGCTCATTATAACCTCTTTGGTAAACATATGATCAGAAAAAACTGCCAGACTGATATTTAGTCTTTAGTGAATTTAGTCAATTAAAAGGGATCAACATAAATTTACCTCAGACTGTAACTTCACTGACCACTTTACTCGCAAATTAACCAACAGGGAGATATAAAAATTACAAAAAGTTGAATTTGAAATCGTCATAACACAGAACAAAATACATCTAAAGTGAAATTTAACATTAGATTGACAAAACGACGAATAAAGGTACATTTATATCGCTTACCTTCGGCTTAGCACCCGTCCGTGTCTCAGATGACCGTTAGAGACCGTTACTGTTTAAATTTCCAAATAGCAGCGTTGCGTTGTGAAGGCTGTTCGTTGGTCAAGTTGGGTCCCATCCTCTGTAGGCTTTATAAAGTGTCCTTAACGTAAAGTTAAATAAATTACACGACGGATCTATCGTGGTGGTTATATCTTCGGTCTTTGGTAATACACAATATCAATATCTTCCGTCTTCGCGGCTGCTTGCGCCATCACGTTTACGTCACTACGTTAATGCCCCTCACGCAAGCGCACGTTTAAATATAGATCTATTTATTAAATTAAATTTAAATGTATTTATTAAATATATTATTATTATTAAAATATATAATAAACAATAATATTGTGTTAATATTCTGTATTATTATTCAATATTTAAATATATTTATCTATTATATTTAAATCTCTTTACATCTATTTAACTTAAACTTTAAATTAACTTAATCACACACACATAGATGTAAGCGGCTGTTTCTGTCAATGTCCTAGTGAAAAATACTACACATAAAATAATAATAATAATAATAATAATATTAATAAAATAATTAAATGGCCGCATTATGTTACTGACATGATGTTTTTATACAAATATTACACTGTTTTAACACGTAAATGTTTTATAAAAATGATATTTACATTTTTTTTAAGTCAGAACTTTGTCATGTTTAATTGTATAAAAAGTTCTTAAGTCGATTTCCTGAACCTGTTCTGCACGTTATACAGACGTCCAGGAAAACCCCTTAATAGACGTTCAAATTTTGAACTGCATATCTACGTCCAAGGGACGTCGTAGTCCGACGTCCAGATACTGTACTGGATTTGCACGTCGTGTAGAAGTACAAATATGGTCCTGGACCGACCGACGCAATATAGACGTGATCTGCACGTCGGGTGGACGTCTCATGTTTGTTGGGTATGAGCATTGCCATTCAATCAGGCTACAGCGGAAGTTATTTTACACAACTATTCGTCGCTTCCAGTTTTCAAACGCGGACCATGAAAAAGGCCCATTGTGTAGGAATGTAAAACTTTCTGTGGGTCAAATGTAAAGCATCACATCCAGACAGCAGAAGTGACTGAATACAGTCTGTTCAGTTTGATTGACAGGAATCAAATATTACACCTAAAACATGATGATCATATTAAAATACTGACTCACTCTTTACAGAAATACAAGACTGATAATTACTGTAATAAAATAGTGTCATTAGTGTTTGTGTTAATCAATGTTGTGTGTGATTGTGTTGTAGAGCAGCTGCAGTTTCTCTCATCTGTATCAGTGCAGTTACTGTGACTCTGACTGATGGAGGTTTTTGTACGACTCTTTATCACTGTGTGAACACATATTTACTGTCAATGTAATGGTAACTCTGACAGTAATAATCTCCTGTATCTTCAGTCTGGACTCCACTGATGGTCAGAGTGAAATCACTGTCAGATCCACTGCCACTGAATCTAGATGGTGTGTTTGATTCCCTTCGATTTGCAGAATGAATCAAGAGTTTAGGAGCTTCTCCAGGTTTTTGCAGGTACCAGGCCATACAAGTATATTGACTATAACAGTTGCCCACTGCTGTGTTTGTTTTGCAGTTTATAGTGACTGATTCACCAATCTGAACTGTTTTAACAGAGGGAGTCTGAGTCACAGTCACCTGCCCACTGAAACCTAGAAACATAGTTAGAAAGAGTTAGAAAGAGCAGGACTATGTGTAACATTCATTGCGGATAATAATATAATATTTTACTTTAATGTTTTCATTAAAAAACATTACCTGGAATACATATACAGAGAGTCCAGATGAGGATGATGATGTTGTTCATTGTTGTTGTTTTGTCTTGTGTAATGATGAAGATTCTGTTCTGTTCTGCTCTCAGTCATGAAGTGTTAAACTCACAGCACTATAAACACTCTCATGCAAAGTGTCTCTCTATGTAAATGCCCTTCATACACAGAACAGGCAGCTGTCAGTCTCAGACAGCCTAATAATTTCTTCATGCATGTCCATGTTCTGCAAAACATTAGAGCATCTGCTTTGTAAAATCATACAGATTTATACATATAAACCAGTTTGACACTAGACTGAAAACTGAGGTTATTTATCGTTTATAACACAATATTTTGTGTGCAATTCCATCTTTAAACACATTAAATTTACTGTGTTAATGTTTGGCTGTCAATCATTCAGTATTCGGTTGTGATTTTGAGATTTACTGTAATTGTTCAGATTTTGAAGTGTTTAATGATGGTAGTTTTGTTTGTGGGGGATTTATTAGATTATTATTGCTCTGCTTAATATTTGAAGAAGTCAAACTAAATTACAGATGGGTGAAATATTTTTTTAATAGATTAAAATTTTTAATAAATGATGTTAAACAATAACTCAATTTTATTTCATAAAAAAACCTTTAGCAAATACAGTAATATTTTGTCCTAATGTCTTTGACTTATTTTTGTCTTTTTGACAAAATGGTTTTGGATTTCATCCTAAAAGTAAGAGACAAATTGGGGTTTGTGAAAGAATTTTGATTTCCATTATAAATGCATGTTTGGATGTCCTTGTCCATGTTGATAAGTGCTGTACTTCTGAATCATAAAGGGATTTTTGTGACCGTTCACATTGTGCTTGAATTTAAATTGATCTGAGATTTATACAGATTAATGCATTTAGGAACATTTTTTAGAAACTATGAAAACACCTGCAGATGAAGGAAATTATGAAACTATTCTGTGTAGTCAAATTAGGAGCTGCTCTTTTCTGAGAGGAACAAAATTCACTCAAATATGAGTTCGACTGTTTGACACTTTATTCTCTGAAATGAGTCAGTTGAGTTTTCTGTGTATTCTGTTATGTGTGTCCTTCAGTATCTGTGTCACTCGCAGCCGTTACTGAACTATGGTGGCCTTTTTTTCCTGTTGTTGTTTATTTTTGTTCTGAGATGAGGGAAATCTTGAAACACTGTTAACATTGTGGTGGCAGGTTTTGCATGAACAGGCACCACACATTTTTTTTCTCAAAGAAGCCTCAGAGAAATGCAGGGCTGAGTTTTGGATGCATAACAGTGAAAACTAACTCCATGTTTTTTTTTTTTTTTTTTTTTTTTCTTTTTTAGCATGGGTAGCATAAACAGGGTGAAAAGCAAAGGTCCTAGTACTGAGCCATACAGTGCTCCATACAAAATTTGTGACTGATATGATATCTCTTTATTGCTACAAATGAATAGTCAGAAAAGTACCATCTGAACCAAGCCATTGCAATTCCACTAATGGCAACATAATTTTCAAGCCTATTCAAGAATATGTTGTGGATGACTGTGATAAAGTCACATTACCTGCCGCCGCTGGGGAAGCAGCACTGGCACACACACACACACACACACACACACACACACACACACGTTTGTTTTTGTGAATTGTGGGGACTTTCCATAGACTTCTATAGTTTTTTATACTGACCAAACAATATTGTCGATCCCCTAACACATTCTCTGCACAGTTCCTCCCTGCTGTTGCCGCTATCTGCTGTTGCTCCCATTTCAGCACTCTCCCCTGTTTGTATGCATTTCCCAGTCATTTCATACACATACACTGCACTTGTTGTGTCGCTTCGTCCCTGTGATGTTTGTCTGTGTGGTGTAGTCAGTCTTCCAGTGGGAAACATTGCTTCGGCCAAACCAAACGAACTAGCGGCAGCCGATTATGACATCACGTGCTTGGTCGCGCCGGCGCAGCACAACCGGAAACTGGCGAAACCATTGTGTTTTTTGAACAAGTGTTTTTGTGTGTATTTAAGTGTGGAAATTATGTGTTAAAAGTATTATGTGTTAATTGATTGTGCATTTATTATTATATAGAGAAAGCTAAAATGGATTATTATTGATTAATTATATGTCAAGTAGATGTGGTACTTGTGTGTGTGTGTGTGTGTGTGTGTGTGTGTTAAATGTTATACTTACCTGTGAAGGGTATGATCCAGAAAGGGGCAGGGTTTGGCCTATATAAGCCGGGGCCAAACCCAATGGCATTACGTCCCAGCCGGCACATGACCGACCTTCAGTGTTGAAATTTGGTTGAAATTTGTTTGAAATAAGGTAAGTTATTAAGTTATTAAGATTTTACATTGAATGCTAAACGGTTGAAGCCCAGTCAACTTATGACCGAAATTCAACGTTGAAATATGGTAGAAGTAACATCAGTTGATGTTTTAGTGAAACAATACCTTAAAATGTAAAATGGTTGAAATAGGTTTAAAAATCCCTTATAAATTAACGCTGAAATGAGCTTGTATACCTTCAAAAACAAGTGTTTAACTTAAATAATAATAATAATCATAATACAATAATAATGAAATAATGTTTAATGCTAAATGATCTGCTATGATGTTATAAGATCTGTATGTTCATGTCTTCAACATACAAATAAATGTCTGCCTTTTAAATTATTATTATGATTATTATTATTTCATGAAACCTATTTTGAAACATAAATGTACATGGTAAATTATAATTATTTTCATTAACAACAATAAAACTAAATACATTTCACTACCATCCTGAAACAATTCCTGTTGGTTGTTTTACCTTACTGCTTTGATCATGATCGGTTAATGTGGCTGTCATCACTGGCCAGTGAAACTGTGCGCGCCTTTTCAAGTTTGAAAATACGACCGTTATGTCGTCTTTGTGAGTGCGGCTGTGAGCTGCTCATAGACTGTATGGGAGCTGCTGCTCACTGAAATTATTTGGTCCGTCGAGTTATTTTATATTTGCCTGTAAAATTTTTATTTTGAGCGAATTTGAGTTGTGAAATGTCAACGGAGAACAAAAACTGCAACACAGAGGAAGTAGATGTGATCTGCGAGGTCCTGCAAACATAACTTGTTAAATCAGGTAAGAAAATAAATCTTTATTATTACCTTTCAAAAATAGTACTAGAGTTTACAAATGGGTAAAGGACATGTAAGTAAGGAAGTGTGTGCGTGTGTATGTGTACTGCTTTGTCACAGACGTTAAAATTCAGATGCTAATCGCAATTAGCATATTAGCGCTAGCGATATTCACTCATGTTATTTGTTGCTGGTATTTGTTAATGTCTGTCTTTCAGAGATTCACATTGATTCACATGTGAATGCTATGCATTACTGTAGGCGTGTTTAAAATTTTAATCGTATAATAACAGTCTCAAAGATGACATTGTTTTTTTTTTTCTGAATATCATATAGTGGCAAATGTCTTTATAATTTAAAATAAATAAGATTGTTTAAAGGAATGGTATATAATAAAATACAGCTTTTAAGAACTTTTCAGTAAACGATTTATTCTTTCCCCTTGTAGAGTCATTAAGGATCCAGCTTATTATTGGCAGTTTGGTAAGGAATTGCTAATCTGCTGTTTATCTGCTATTAATGAACTGTAAAGTGAAAATATGTGATTTGTTTTGTATTCAGTGTTTTCAGTTATGTTTCAAAGTTGATGTTTTATGAGTATTTATTTTTGGTGTTTTTGTTTATAAAGGTCAGTACAGCGAGTGCACAAGTGGGAGAGGGAGGAGGGGACGGCACCAGAAAGGACCTAGAGCTGGACACTTCAAGGATCACCCGAAGCACAACCACACTATATACACAAGGCTGTTGGTTCTAATGTAATTTTTTTTTTTCAGAATTTGAATAAACATTTCTATTTAAAATATTAAATGAATCTTATTGCACAACTTACAAGAGTCTTTAATCCTCTGGAGTCTAAGGGGATTTTGAGAAGTTTTGACATATTCTGACATTTGTGTTTGTTTCAATATCTTAAAAACGTACACTACCAGTCAAAAGTTTTTAAACAGTAAGTTTTTGAGAATTTTTTTCTGCTCACCAAGCCTACATTTATTTGATCCAAAATACAGCAAAAGCAGTAATATTGTGAAATATCTGTACTATTTAAAATAACTGCTTTCTATTTGAATATATTTTAAACTGTAATTCATTGCTATGATCAAAGCAAAATTTTCAGCATCATTATTCCAGTCAAGCAGTGTCACATGATCCTTCAGAAATCATTGTAATATGCCGTAAGCTGTTCAAGAAACATTTATTATTGTTATTATTATTATTATCAACATGTAAACAGTTGAGTACATTTTATAGAAATAGAAATAGAATAGAAAGATCCAAAGATCAGAATTTGCTTGAAATAAAAAGCTTTTGTAACATTATACACCATACTATTCAAAAGCTTGGAGTCTATTTTGAGAAATTAATGATGCAATTAAAATGCATTTATTTAGCAAGGATGCTTTTAATTGATCAGAAGATAAGATGTGATGAAAAAGACATTTATAATGTTACAAAAGATTTCTGTATCAGATAAATGCTGTTCTTTTAATTCATCACAGAATTCTACTGTTGTTACTGTTGAGCTGTTTTCAACATAAATGTTTTTGAGCAGCAAATCAGAATATTAGAATGATTTCTGAAGGATCATGTGACTGGATCATGAGTAATGATGAAAAAAAATCTGCTTTGACATCACAGGATTAAATTACATTTTAAAATATATTCAAATAGAAAACATTTTAAACAGATTTTTTTTTTTTTTTTTTAATTCTGTTTTTGCTGTACTTTGGATCAAATAAATGCAGGATTGGTGAGCAAAAGAGACATCTTTAAAAAGACAGTACAAATTTTACTGTTAGAAAACTTTGACTGGTAGTGTATTAATGTCTATAGTCTGATTACTCTGTATTCATCACAAACTGGGCTACGATAATATGAGCAGCATTAATGTATTTTTATTATATTTGCATTCTTCTACAGGTTTTTAAAATTACATCTGAGCATAAACACTGCAAGCTGAAGTTTGAGATTATTTTATACAGTATTTAGTTTATACAGTTTATTTATACAGTTTTATACAGCCCCTTTAGCGCCAAACATGATCAACACCTGAAATAAGCTAATCAAGGTCTTCAGGATTGCTAGAGAGTCATATGCAGGTGAATTTGATCAAGGTCGGAGCTAAGCTCTACTGGAAAGTAGATCCCATAGTTGAGAACCCCTGCTGTATTATATGATAGTAACATAAGAAAAATTGTATCTCTTTCCTTTCTATCTAATTTTCTAGTTGTTTCTGTGGTTGGCAGTGAGGATGCTACTCCTTTTGAGTCTGGAGTCAAGGAGATTCCCACAGTTACCCAATCAAACTGATCTAAACACTTATTTGGTAAGTATACCTTACTGGTAAGACACCTTACTGTAATTAAGCAAGTTAGCTATAAGCGTGAAAGGATTTTTTTTTTTGTTTGTTTTGTTTGTTTCTGTCTTTCAGATAGCGAGATGCAGAAGCTGCAGGACATTCTGACCTCAGCAGATGTTCAAGGCACAAACAAGTATCCTTCAACATCCACATCATGGTGCTTGCACCAATCTGTAGCCCAAGCCGATTGGCGGAAAGCAAGGTCGTATCACATAAACTACTTGCCGTCCTGCAGTGTGGTTCCAGAACATAACTGCAGCTACTGCACATATCTTGCCATCATTTGCTGCAAGGACTGCATGCAGGAAGAGTGGCTGTGTATGGATTGTGTAATACACATACACGAACTCGCCCTTCATAACCCTGCAGGGAATTTTAGATGGCTCCCTCCTCTGACCAGCAGAGGGCACACTCTCCTGAGTAAAGGCCTTTTTTATAGTCTGCATTCGAAAACCGGAAGCGTTGAGTAGTTGTGTAAAATAACTTCCGCTGTAGCCTGTATGAATGGCAATGCCCACAGCATGGGATTGTTGTGATTTATTAATGAACAATTCATCATAGATGCTTCATCAAAACATATTAACCACAGTTTCCAATCATTAATCGAGTATGATGGAACAAGGAAAAATGTTGTCATGATATTCCAACGCATATTTTGTGATTTAAATGGAAGCCCACAAGCCATGCTGTGTATGTATGCACAATACGTCAGAGACAGACCAGCTTTTTATTTAAAAAATGTAAGAATAACATACAAACAACACATCACATTAAAGAGCAATAAAATCAGCGTTCAGCAGGTGTTATCATGATAACAATGTTACATTGTGCAATAATAAAAACAACAACAACAGCAACAACATTAAAAATAAAATTTGAACAGTGTATTCTGAGAATTTTTCTAGCAGCCACGTGCAGATTATCAGTTAAAGAATCTATTTAACATTAGAAGATACCGTACCGTATGTGTAATCTTCCAGTTTAACGTGAAACATTATGTAAGCGAGCCGTTTGTAAGCACTGTTGGTATCGCGACAGTCATGAGATAACAACAAGGAAAAACAGGAAGACAGGGTGAACACACAACTAATACCGACTGATGATGACTGAGAACGGACAAAGAAAGACTGAACAGAATGGGGTTTAAATACATGGGCAAACGAGAGCAAATTAATGACAGGTGCAGACTAACTAATTAAAAAAAGCAACACATGAGGAACAAAAACAGAAGGCAGGAGAACAGGCAAAACGGAACCAAAACACAAAGAACACATGACATTACTCCCCCTACTCTACTATTTCGTTTTACTCTTCGCTAATCTAATGTACAGGGTGGGAAAATACATGGAGATGTATTACAAAGAAGCTTTATGAAATGCACATTCTGCCAGTACCAGTGTGAAAAAATGGCCAGTTTAGAGCACTTTGCCTGCCCAGCATGTAAACCCAACACCCTTTCTCTTTGTGCAGATGGAAACAGAAAGCTGTATTGATTTTGTCAGTCAAAAGGGTCAGTTGTTTTATGCTATATTATGTAATGTAAAAAATTAATGTCTGACATTGAACATAATCTTTTACATTATTCAAGCAAGCAGTCCAAAAGGCAGGTGGCGAGACAGACGAGATGAGATTGATTGATTGTAGACCAACACCATTGCTCTACAATCAAAAATCAAAATTCTAAATCTCTGCCTCCGTTTCCACTCTGTTCTCATTCTCTGATCTGAAACACAACAAGTGGAGTGACAAAGACTGAAATGACTGAGCACTAACTGTTATTATGTTGGCTTGGAGAGCCAACATACTGTTATGCTATTTAAACTTATTATTATTATGTTGGCTTGGAGAGCCCCCTCTAGAGGAGCAATTCCACCCCATAGACGGAGGAGTGGCATAGCTTAGTTTCACTTTGCAATCGGTTAAAAATACAAATAAATACATGAATTTAATTCATACTGACAAGCTAAACCAACATATCTGATTATTATCAGGTCCATGGTTCATGAATGATGACTGTCTGACCAGAGAACAGTGTAAAACATCATAGATCTGTGACCGCTTCGATCAGCGAGTGCTATCCGCACGCGCTCACAAAAAATATATGATTTGTACGTCTTTTAAAGCGTTTTAAAAAAAAAATATTCCAGCAATTGTATGCAATCCACCCATTAGAAAACATCAAGACATAAATTCAGGTGTTTGTGAGCTGTTTTATATAAAACTGAAACCGTCGCTTCGGGTTACGGAGCTTGCCGGCTCTCTGCAGCGTCCTCATTAAACGGCTTTATTTGCACGTCTTAAAGTCTTATAAATAAAACTACTCCAGCGATACAACACAATAATGGTAGAAGAACATATTAAAGAGGTAAAATGAATGCTTTTGACGTATTCTGTGTGTAAATGCACAGCAACGTGCGGCGGCTCGCTGCCCTCCATCCGTGCTCACAAAACTACATAATTTGTAGCTTTTAAAGGCGTTTAAATAAAAACACTCCAGCGATACAACACAATAATAATAGAATAACACATTAAAAAGGTTAAAATGAGCTCTCATAAATGCCTGTGATAATTTTTTGTTGAACTTGAAGAGCAACGCGGCTGCTGTTATACGTCCGTGCTGACTAATCTGCATCATTTACAGCTGTTTTAAAGGCTTTCATATGAAAACACTCCAGCGATAGAACACAATAATAATAGAAGAACATATTAAAAAGGGGAAAATGAGTTCTTATAAATGCCTGTGACATATTTTGTCTTAAACTTGCAGAGCAACGGGTCACGGGTCGCTGCGCTCTGTCCGTGCTGACTAATCTACATTATTTACAGCTGTTTTAAAGGCTTTAAATGAAAACACTCCAGCGATAGAACACAATAATAATAGAAGAACATACTAAAAAGGGGAAAATTGCTGTTTTTTTTTATTTTCTGTATTTAAATGCACAGCAACGCGTTGCGGCTCGGACGATCGCGCCCCGGAACGCATTCATCCTCGCTTCTCTCAATAAGAAAGACTTCTCTCGGACAAACACAGACAAGATCATTTCAAAATACATCATAGCTTAACGAATATAATCGAAAACAGTCGTTTATGTATCAAGTGAACATATGATTCAGAGATGAAGGCAATAATGGTAATGTTGTCCACCAGAGGGGGCCACAGGATAACTCATCCTTCAACATCTCAATTCAAAGACTATTTTTACAGTGTTTCATTTAGATGACAGAACTTTGAAATAGCAAACAGGGAAAGCAATTACAAGCATATAAAAACAATACAAATAATTATTTCACATCCAGCTAGCCAACTCTGTTGAACCTGTTGTCATAGCCTAGTCTGCTTTTTTATTAGAAAATGAAATAGCAAGGGCGCATTTTCGCAGCGGGGCAGCTTGAGAACGCCGGACACACAAGTGCTCTGGCTCTTTTGCCCCAAGGCTGCCCGGGTTGGCTCTCCAAGCCAACATTTAAAGTTTGTTTTCGAACTTTAGCTTCTAGTTTAAAATAAAATAAGCTACACATAAAAACTTTATTTGCTATATTTAGTAAATAAATTATTTCAAGTCATTAGAAAACATTATTACATTGTTTGTGTCATCCACTCTATGAGCAGCTGCAGTTTCTCTCATCTGTATCAGTGCAGTCACTGTGACTCCGACTGATGGAGGTTTTTGTACGAAACACAATTTGTTGAGTCAGCTTAAAATAATTTGTTAACTCAAATATCTAAGTTGTCACTTAGCATCATTTAAGATTTCAAGTTAAATAAACTTTGTGTTTGTGTGGATGCAACATTTTCAGTTTCCATTGCCACTGTAGAAATAACATATTCACCTATACATATATATATATATATATATATATATGTATATATATATTATTAAGCAAACATATCCATCTTAAGGAGAGTTTAACATTATAAATAAAATGTTTTATTTCTTTTTTTTCTTTCTTTTTTTCTCAAGTCACTGTAATTACTGTATTCTTCATATTATGAGTTTAGACCATTTTAATATATTTGTAAATATATTAAAATAAAAAGCACTAGTTTCATTATTAGTAAAACATATTATTACTATTATCTATAAATCAGTTTTACTGTTTATTGTTGGGGTTTATGTCCATTGCGGTCTTTTTAATGTTGAATCAATGTTGACAGGTTGCTATATGGAAAATCTTTGCATGTAGCCCTTTTTTTTCATTTGTGTATATATCTTCAAAACTCATAATTGTGTCAAGTAACTCTAGACTAAAATAATGTAAATCTTAAACTTCAGTTTTTTTGTGAATCATGATGATTGAACTGCATATGAAGAACAGAAGCTTGTGGAGAAACTCCACAACATCCATGATAAAAGAGGTCACCGTAAAGGTCACCTTAAAACTCACAGATCATCAAATATATTTCCTTAAAGTGTTAGCGAGTGTCAGCACACAACAAAAGCATGAATGAGAAATATAGTGTACTATAAAATCAAATCTGTTGTAAATGAGATTAATAAACTCTTCAGCTGATAAAGAAAACATAAAATAATAATAATAATAATAATAATAAAATGTGTCAGATTGTTACGATGAAACACTCAATAATGGTTGAAAAAAGAAAATAATGAAATTACATAGGGAAATCAACTATGACAAGTGACAAGTCAGACAGTAACCATGCCATAGACATTGATATTAACACATAGAAAAAATGTCTAATGGACACTTTGCAGATGCAAACAGAGGCAATAATTGTGTTTTTTGTCTGCTTTTTTCTTATAATAAAGTAATCTTTGGGCTGCATGTTACATTATTTATTACTTATCAGGGCACAGAGATGTTGAAACCTGAGATTGACACAGTCCATTCAGCATGCTTCTGTTTTTCAAATGAAGCCAAATAATCCACACATAAGATGAAGTCAAGATGCACAAGTATACTGGATGAAGGCCATTTGCATTTAGTATATACTGTAAATGTTCATTTTAACTGTAGATAGAGACAGACATGCTCACAAGTCTTTCATCTGAAGTCCAAGTCGAGCCTGGAGTCATTTCAGGTCGAGTCTATACACTAGAGTCAGATTTCTATTAAAATGTGACTTGAGTGTGACTCGAGTCTGAGTTACTAACTTGATTGCCCATCTCTGGATAAACATTTACAGAGGAAATTAACCAAATATCCTGCTCAGTTTTACAGACATTGAAGTATACAGAAGTGACTAAATGCAGTCTGTTCAGTTTGACTGACAGGGATCATATACTGATAATATTCAAACACTGACTCATTCTCTTCAGAAATACAAGATTGATGATGATTGCAATGGAATTGTGTTATTAGTGTTTGTGTTGATCAGTGTTGTGTGTGATTGTGTTGTAGAGCAGCTGCAGTATCTCTCATCTGTATCAGTGCAGTCACTGTGACTCTGACTGACAGAGGTTTTTGTACGACTCTTTATCACTGTGTGAACACAGCTTTACTGTTGATCCAGTGTACACTCTGACAGTAATAATCTCCTGTATCTTCAGTCTGGACTCCACTGATGGTCAGAGTGAAATCAGTTCCATGATCGGCTCCATTTCCACTGAATCTTGATGGAGTTCCAGAATAAAGGGTTTTGATGCTGTGAACTAAAAGTTTAGGAGTTTCTCCAGGTTTCTGTAAGTACCAGGAGAAGCATTGCTTACACCAACCATTTGACAGGTCTCCAATGGCGCTGCTGGTTTTACAGGTCAGAGTGACTGTTTGTCCGTTCTGAACTTGTTTCTCTTTTGGAGTCTGGATTACAGTCACCTGTCCTGTAGACTCTGAAGAACAATTAAAAGACATGAAATTAAAAGAGTTTTGAAATTATTTTTAACTGATGAGCTAATGGAATTAAGAATCTTACCTTGAAAATACATCCCTAAGATCAAAATCAAGATGATGAACGTCATTGTAGTCGTTGTGTCTGTAATGATAAACAGTGTGAGTCATGAAGTGTTAAACTCACAGCACTATAAACACTCTCAGAGCACTGAAGCATGTGCTGACAATGCAAAGTGGCTTTCTTTCTTTTCAGTGGCTGTCAAACGATTAATCGTGATTAATTGCATACAAAATAAAAGTTTGAGTTTGCCTAGTATGTGTGTATACAGTGTGTAATTATTATGTATATATAAATACACACAAATTAATGTATATATTTAAGAGTAATATATTATTTATGTAGAACGTATTTGTATTTACATTGTTCTTCAAGACATAGCAAACATTTTGATTGTAACAAATAACATGGATTTTGCATGGAAGCATTCTGTTCATACTTTTTGAAGAGTATTTTACTAAAACACCAAAAGTGTTGTCAACAGCTGAGGTGTTTCTACTATCAGTGTGTTGAAGTGTTGTTTTCTGCTGGAGTTTGTGTTCACTGGAGTGGAATAGAGGTTTTTGTATGACTGTTTCATTAGATTGTATCACTGTGGTACACATTCGGTGGAGGAACTAAACTGGTGCTCAGTAAGTCTGTCTATTTTAATTCTCTATTGCAAACGTACAATTTAGTTTGTGTACAATTTTATTTTTGAACTGAAACAGAATTTTGTGTTTTTTCTAACAATAATATTTTTAGTAACATTTCATATGTTAATATTAGTTAACTACATTAGTTATCATGAACAAACAATAAAAAATCTTGTAAAGCATTTGTTAATCTCAGTTCATATTAATTGCAGCATTTACTAATACAGTACTAAAATCCAGAATTTCATCTGTTAATATTAATTAATGGACTTGAATTAACATGAACTAACAATGGACAGTTGTACCTTTATTAATCAATGTTAACAAAGATTAATAAATACTGTAACAAATGTATTGCTCATTGTTAGTTAATATTAGTTAACACATAAATTAACATTAAACAAATGAACCTTATTGCAAAGTTTTACCCATTTTTTTTTTTTAAATATAGTTTTACAGTAAATATTTCATCTAAAATATTGCCATGTTTAGATATTCAAAAGAACCGAATTATTCACTTTTTCATAATGTGGTTTATCATATATATATATACAATGGAAACAATGGAAAAAGGTCATTAAATGAAAATTGTTAAAATATACATCAACATTTAAATGGAGGTACTTTCTGTAGATTGATCAATGATTTTGAATCTCTGTTGCTCATGTTGTGCTTATAATTCAATGTTTGAAATTGAGTTTTGAGTTAAATATCTCACCTAACTAAAATGCAAAGACATTATTTAGAGATATAAAAACTACTGGGGTTAAAGCAGTAAATATCTTAATATGTTTAGCTTCTTTTATGAGGTTTCATTGAAATGTATGTAGTGGTTGTGTTTTCTTAGTGTTTGTGAATGTGTTGTGTTTGTCTCCTGCAGCTGGTCCCACAGTGAAGCCCTCAGTGTCTCTGCTGCCGCCCTCTTCTCTGCAGATCTCTGGAGACTCAGCCGCACTGCTCTGCCTGCTCAGCTCTTACTCTCCACAGGGGGCGCTGGTGAGCTGGACACTGGACGGCTCAGAGGTCACCGAGGGGGTTCAGACCAGCGCAGAGAGCGAGCGGGATGGCCGCTACAGCCGCAGTAGTGTCCTGACCCTCAGCAAAGCACGCTGGGAAAAAGGAGAGCTGTACGTCTGCAGAGTAACACATGAAGGAGCTCCTCAAGAGGTCTCGTTCCTAAAGAGTAGCTGTTAGTCGCTTGGAGTGCTGATGTTTCTCTCCTGAAGATGAGGCGTATCTGAGTGTCCTGTGTCAGGCAGGATTCACATGAGTCTAGTGCTGCAGCTGTAGTCATTTACAACTCAATACTGAAAGAGAGCTCTAGTGTCAAAGCACTGGCTGATCTTTCAATCTGCTGTGTTTGCTGCAACATTCAATAAAGCTTCTCAACAAGCTCCATTTGTGTCTGACAACATCATTCAACTAACAGATGAAGATGCATGTAGTGTTTGTTCAGGTGCTTTCCAGAAACTTGATCAGTAGCAGTAAATGTAGTCAAATAAAGCTCTTGGGGTTTGAACATGGTCTCTGGAGACAGAGCTGCTCTATTCTGAGAGGATCAGAATCACTCCACCCTGACAATGCAAATGGGATTTTCAGCCCACACTCCCAGTGTCACTGTTTGATTGGTTACATGATCTGGACTGAAACAGACCAGTTTCACTTCTGCAAGAGTCAAGCAGCACACAGACAAACTCATCATATTTATAGAAGATGAAAATATACATGGAAACATAATTAAAATTAAGATTCAGCCATTCTGACACTAACTGTGTAAGAATGTAAAACCTTCTGTGGGTCAAATGGAAAGGCTCACGTCTAGACAGCATAAGTGACTGAATCCAGTCTGTTCAGTTTGATTGACAGGGATCATATATTACGGCTAAAATGCAATGATAATTTTTTTAAACACTGACACACTCTCTTCAGAAATACAAGATTGATATTGACTATGATGATATTATTATTAGTGTTTGTGTTGATCAGTGTTGTGTGTGATTGTGTTGTAGAGCAGCTGCAGTTTCTCTCATCTGTATCAGTGCAGTCACTGTGACTCTGACTGATGGAGGTTTTTGTACGACTCTTTATCACTGTGTGAAAACATCTTTACTGTTTAGGTAGTGTAAACTCTGACAGTAATAATCTCCTGTATCTTCAGTCTGGACTCCACTGATGGTCAGAGTGAAATCAGTTCCATGATCGGCTCCATTTCCACTGAATCTTGATGGAGTTCCAGTATGAAGGGTTTTGATGTTGTGAACTAAAAGTTTAAGAGTTTCTCCAGGTTTCTGTAGGTACCAGGAGAAACAAAACTTACACCAACCGCCTGACTGCATGGTCTCCAATGGAGCTGCTGGTTTTACATGTCAGAGTGACTGTTTGTCCGTTCTTAACTTCTTTCTCTTAAAAGACATTAAACGTTTTGAACTGAGAAAAAATAAATAAATAAATAAAAAGTAATAATAATAATAATAAATAAAGAAATATAAAAAAAAGAATGTTGATGTTGTATTGATGTTTATAACATGTTTTATTATTATTATTATTATTATTACAGAAAAACTAATTAAATAAAACAATGAATTACCTTGAAAATACATCCCTAAGATCAAGAAGATGACGAATGTCATTGTAATCATTTTGTCTGTAATGATAAACAGTGTCAGCCATGAAGTGTTAAACTCACAGCACTATAAACACTCTCAGAGCACTGAAGCATGTGCTGACAATGCAAAGAAGTGGGCAGGATTAACAACAGCTTTAGCTGCTATCATTGTGCTGCTAACTAAAGCAACCAATAAATCAGTTTTAATTAATATATTTTTATAATAATTGTAATATATGTAAAAAAAAAAAAAAAAAAAGTTTAAATACATTTACTTATAAAATATTATAAATAAAAAATAGAATATTATAACATCATCAATATCATCAACAACAACATCAAAATAGTTATGTTATAATTAGTAGACAAGATAAATATATAGATTCAATGATTCAATGTTAATTCCTACACTGAAACAATGACATGTTGCTATCTGGGAAATCTTTTCATGTGGCCTTTTTTATCATTACTGTATAAAGATCAACAAAATCATTTCATATGAGTTTAGGTTGAAGCTGCAGTCTTTTTTTTGTTTGTTTTTGTTTTTGTTTTCTGTGAATCAAAATGACTGAGCTGTGTATGAAATATCATTATACTGTAGGAAACTCCATGATAAAAAAGGTCAAAGTTCACCTCAGATCAGCAGTGAGGCCAGAAATCTCTAAATGAATGAACCTTGGTGAAACGAGGTGGACCTCTACCCTGTGGCACATCCTGATTTTGCTGAGTTAGATGTGTTCCTGGGTCAACATATTTTGTTCACCCTGGAACAACATTTTAATCCAAAAATTTAATCTTGACCACATCCCTACACCGAAACCTAACCTTATCCATGAGTAATCCCTAAAATCAGAGGAAATGATAGATGAATGACACTGATGTACAAGCACAAAACACTGATTGTAAGCCTAAACTTCACAAAAACTATAAACTGTTTTTTTTTTTTTTTTTTTTCAAATCTGATTGGTTAATCACAATGTTGTTCCAGGGTCAACAAAGCATACCCGGTGTCTCATTTTAAAGCTATGTTTTAGCTGTAACTACTTTAAAAAAAAAAAAAAAAGTAGTACTGTCTGAAAAAAATGATTCACTAAAAAGAATAGGACTTTAGTTACATATTGGACTGTTTAGGACAAAGCAATTCAATAGAATAAACTCACATCACCATATATGAGAAAGAGAGCCGACACAATGTAGACACATTTGTCTTGTTATCATTTATTATTTGTATAATTTCCTTACAGTGTTTTGCAGAACTGCAATGTTCAGAAATAGTTTGAATTAAATGTTACAAAAATCTCTTTGTGTCATTGATAAGCCAGTTATCATTTGGCACACAAATAATATAACACAGGTACTGTCTGTGTGCAGTGAACAGGTTTTTGGTGGTCGTATTGATGCCCAGTGGCAGTGACTGTGATGTGGTCGCTGTTCATAATCTACAAACTCCATCTTTCCCAGCTCCCTTACATGAAAAACTTCCTCTCTGCACACCACAGCCCACAAAATCACACTGCTGGTGTTAGTGAAATACTGGACGAGACTTCAGAAACTTTTCTTTCATGATTTTATGCAGGTCTCCATTACAATGTTAGATACAGTTATTCTTCCAGTTCTACTCTGGTCCTGCATTGATACAACACAAAAATGACAAGACTTGTGTAATGTGAGCAGTAGTGATTCATGTAGTCATAGAGTTGTGTTGTGAAGACTCAATCTGGAATTTGTCAAGGCCAGAGCAAAATTTATTTATTTTTTTAAACGTGACACATCAAATGTGTTTTTGGTCTCATAGTCTGACTCCATGCTACTGCACAGGCACCACATACAGTGTGTGTTTTGATCCTTTATATTAACATTTTTAAATATAATAAATATTAATTCAGTTTTTGACTGTAATGCTGTGGACAATGGATGATATTTTGTGATGTGAAATATCAAACCTTTAATCTGTTCAGCATCTATAGTAGTTAAACTAACCGCTGCACAAGTCAAAGACCAAGTTCAAGACAGATAAAACTTTATTTTAAGGCCCAATTCTCACAGTTAAACAACTATTAACTGCAACAGTTGGCTGAATAAACTCATAATTTGCTGATTATTAATAGTTATGTGGTAGGATAAAGGGATCTAAAATATGGTCATGCAGAAAAAGGCATTAATATGTGCATTATTAGTACAGTGCAGCCAATATGATAGTAACATGCAAGTTAATTTAATTGTATTTATTTTGACTGCAATGCTTGTTGAGTGTCAAGCCTTTTTTGTTCATTCATTATAGTGATTAACCTAACCAGTACAGACTGAATTTATTATTAGATAGTGTTCTGCATTGCAATATAGTGATTTACAGACAAGAGTGATTGAGTTGATTCACACCCATCAGCAGCTGCAGTTTCTCTCATCTGTATCAGTGCAGTCACTGTGACTCTGACTGATGGAGGTTTTTGTACAACTCTTTATCACTGTGTGAACACATATTTACTGTCAATGTAATGGTAACTCTGACAGTAATAATCTCCTGTATCTTCAGTCTGGACTCCACTGATGGTCAGAGTGAAATCACTGTCAGATCCACTGCCACTGAATCTAGATGGAGTTCCAGTGTAACGGCTTGTTGCCAAATATATGAGGAGTTTAGGAGCTTCTCCAGGTTTCTGTAAGTACCAGTGTAAGTAATTACCAAAAAGCACTGCACTGCTGACTTTACAGTTTATTCTGACTTCTTGTCCTTGATCTGCTGTTATTGATGGACTTCGAGTTACAGTGTACTGTCCTCTACACTCTGAAAGAATAGGATAAGAATTAAAAATGGTGTATATTTCATATTTTAAAAGAATGAATTGTCTTTATGAAAGTTTTACTACAAACCTTGAGCAAACAGTGTGAGTGTCCAGATGAGGATGATGATGTTGTTCATTGTTGTTGTTTTGTCTTGTGTGATGATGAAGATTCTGTTCTGTTCTGCTCTCAGTCATGAAGTGTTAAACTCACAGCACTATAAACACTCTCATGCAAAGTGTCTCTCTATGTAAATGATCTTCATACACAGAACAGGCAGCTGTCAGTCTCAGACCGCAGATGAATTTCTTCATGCATGTTCATGTTCTACAAAACATTCAAAGCTTTATGATGAATATAAGCTATAGAAATCAGACAGACTCTCTACAATGAATGTTTAATTAGTTTACTGGGTTAATAATAAACCTAATTAAAGAGCATCTGCTTTCTAAAATCATAGATTCATACATATAAACCAGTTTGATGCTGGGCTGAAAACTGAGCTGATATTCCTATTTATCGCTGATAATAAATTATTTTGTGTGCAGTTCCATCTTGTGAATTTATTGCAGTATTAATGTTTGACTGTCTATCATTCAGTATTCTGTTTTGATTTTGAGATGTATATGTTCATTTTTAAGTGTTTAATGATGGTGGCTTTGTTTGTGAGAGATTTATTAAATTAATATTAATCTTATTAATATTTGCAGAAGTCAAAATAAATTACAGAAGGGTGAAATGTTATTAAAATATATAGATTAAAACTTAAAAGGTTGTTTAAAAAATGCTGTATTTTATTTAATCAAAATCCAGTTAGGAAATACAGTGCCCGCTTTAATTTTACCGTCATACATGCGTGCAGTGATTAACCATTTGGGTGGATGATAACAGCCTTCTGAGCCTACCAGTAGGCACAGCAGGTCCCTTCTGGCCCATATCAATGAGCTGATAACCACTGATAATGCCCATTCAATCGAGTAATAACATCCGAAGCGGGTGCTTAATGTCTTGGACTTATTTTTGTCTTTTTTTGATCTTAAAAAAAGGTCCTCATAAAATGCATGTACAATCGTATTCTAAACAATGTAGAATTTCATCCTAAAAGTGAGAAACAAATTGGGATTTGCAACAGAAAAAAACTGATTTCCTGAATAAAGGCATGTTTGGATTTTCTTGTCCTTGTGGTGATGAGTGCTGTACTTCTAATGAACCATTAAGGAATATTTGTGGTCGTTCTGTTGGTTGGTGCATTTGTTCACATTGTGCTTGAATTTAAATGAACTGAGATTAATGCATTTAGAAACATTTTGTGTGTATGGATAGTTTTATAAATTGTTTGTAGGGACATTTCAGAAATTCTACACACATCTTTACAAATGAGGCCCAAGAACTCAAGCTCATATTTTATAATCAGAAGTCACTCAGTGAACCATGAAAACACCTGCAGATGAAGGAAATTATGAGGTTTATTCTGTGTAGTCAAATTATGAACCTCAAACACTGAAACATTTCCTAAATTCACTATTGGTTCTCTGTCGGTTGATTCTGTGTGTTTTACTGTATCATGAATCTCCTGTGAGGTTGCTGAACATCTGCTGATGGAGCTGCTCTATTCTGAGAGAAACAGAATCTTGAAAATTTGTTAACATTGTGGTGGCAAGTTTTGCATAAAGAAGCATATTCTCTTGGTTTTATGACTCTGGGTTTTGTGACCTTTGCGTTCTGATCTTACACAGCCCCTGCCTGTCATTTGTTTCTCTGCCTGTTTGTTTTGTGTCTCCTTGTTTCTCCTAATAATGTTCTGCACATGGATTCAGACCCTTTCTGTCTGATGCTTCACATCTATGTCATATAAATAAATAAATAAATAAATAGTCTCTGAAAAGTTTAATGTTTTGTGTTTTGTTTTGTCATCCTCCCATCAGCAGCTGTGGGGTGAGTGTGATTATCAGGAGCCGCACTATGAAGAAAATAATAATGGGATGATAACTTGTTAATATGAGTGCAATATAATCCCATATGAATGTCCAATGAATAAATACAAAAAATACATTAGAAATAAAATTTCTCACCTTGCTGCCGCCCTCATTGTGCTGTTGCAGTAGGCGGCTGTCTAGTTCCCGTGTAAGCAGAAGATGACCCTGTTTATATGGCACACAGTGTTCTGGTTTGAGTGTATTTTGTTCAAAATAGTTTGTGTTTTGCAGAGTTCAGTATAAACAAACTGTTCAATAAAATGGTGTAATATAGTTTGATGTTTTTACATTGTTTGTACAGTTATTGTTCTACTGTATATGTAAGGTTTAATGTAACTATTTATTAATTTAAAGGTACACTGTGCAACTTTTGGCCCTCTGGTGGTTAACATTTTGGCATGCGTCTTGCAGAAGAATATTGGGTCTAATTCACTAATAATTACAATCAGTAAACTCTTCCCTAGTGAAAAAAAATATGCTAATACTTGCAGCCAGACTAATTGTCAGTATACTTCAAGTGTGTTACTGATTAGTTAACTTGAAGTGTGCTATTTTGGAACAACTAATTTTGTGCCAAGTATATTTTAGCTGTAATTAAATTGTAGTAAAACATAACTGTAAGTGTATTTAGTGTACTTTTATGTGCTAAATTGGAACAACTTCAAGTATACTTAGTATACTTTAAGTATATGCTGTAAGCTAATTGCATGCTTGATTAGTGATATTAAAGTGTACTTTGTTTGTATTACAAGTATATTACAAATTACTTTAGGGTGTCTTCAAAATATACAAGCAACACATCATAAATATATTATTTTTGAGTAAAAATATGCAAATTTTTTCCCCAATGCTGAATGCACTCCTTGTCAGCGTCATTAAAACAGTGTGAGTGAAATTCAATTTTTGGCCATGCAATAGTGTTTACTTGGCTGTACTTGTGACATCACAAACTAGTAGCTGAACTTCCTGTCCCGTACACTGTAAATCCTAATAAGTTCAGCTTACTTAAAAAAAAGTTTGGAAACCGATTGCCTTATTTTGTTAAAGCAAACTTGAAGGTAAAACTAAAGTTAATTTAATAATCAGTTTAAAGTAAAGAAAGCAAACTCTTACAGAGTAAATTAACTAATAAATATCAAGTTAATTTAATGTCATTTCTAGTTAACATACTCCAGGACATTTACTAATCTTACTTAAGATTTAATAGTAAGATTACTTTATTAATTCTATTTACCTAGCAGTGTTATTTTGTGTTGTGCAAACATCTTAAATACTGTTATTCTCAACATGGATTTAATCTGCCATTTTAAGATATGGGAACTTAAAACATTTCGTGTAATCGGTTTCCACATTTCTTTAAGTAAACTGAACATATTTTTATTCATTCAACCAGCATGAAATGAACTTAACACAAGTTTGAAATTCTCAACAGTTTATTTTTGTAAAAAACTTTAAGAATATCACAGTAATAAAAATTAGCTTTTAAAACATCTGTGTTCTTATAATACTCTTTACAGACTTCTTGACTGAACAACACTTTGTTGTCATAACATTATCTGGACCCACTGGAACACTGTTAAACAATAGAGCATTTTCAGAATGGCATGCAAACAGAACAGCAAAAATAAAATACAGGCCTTTAAAACCCATCCATGACAATTCTTCCCTCCATGACTGCGTTTATTGCATCCACAATGAGGGCATGTCTTCTGGTAGAACTGTGAGCAGGTCTACAACTGCTTGACTGAAGTCTGCATCCACATCCTAAGCAGAGAAATAAAATAGGTACAGTGTAAATTTCTTCATTTCAATACTGGAAATGTTCTAAAAGCATAAACTGACAAGGAACTTTTAATGCTTTTAATTTATAAGCAAACTGATTCATATTGATGACCAGAGTGAGTGTACAATGAGCTGTGCAAACATCAAGTACAAGGAAATGTAATTAAGCTTTAAATTATGATCACCAAAGAGAGATGACGAGATTTATAGTGTGACAGTGACATTTCACAATACATGATTTACATCAGAGCAAAAGTGTAAATTATCATTTGTGTCAACTATTACTGCATGCCTTGTCTTGGAAGTCTTGGAATATTACACACAAGTTCCATGGACTACATTTTTTGTACATTGTTTTCAACATTATAGATGTGAATTTACAGAACTTTTTTTTTTTTTTTAAACATGCTAAGAATGCTAAGAGCATTTTCTCTCTTGTTATGGAGTGATGAATCACACCCATCATTTACATGATTTTATCTTAAAGGGTTTGTTCACCCAAAAATTTAAATTAGCCCATGATTTACTCGCCCTCAAGGCATCCTAGGTGTATATGACTTCATTCTTTCAGACCAATCCAATCAGAGTAACATTTAAAAAATGTCCTGGCTCTTCCACGCTTTCCATGGCAATGGGCGAGTGTTTCTGTTCAACAGTTCAAAAGGAGTGCAAGAAAGTGCATCCATCCATAATAAAATGTGCCTTACACATGAATAAAGGCCTTCTGTAGTGGATTGATGCATTTTTGTAAGAAAAATATACACATTTAAAAAGTTATAAACACTTTTCTCTCACTTCCACTAACTGTCATACGTGCAAGCCTTTCCAGGTGGATGTTGTAGGACGTTTGTGTGCATGCGCTGGTGTAAATATGCTAGTCGAAATGTAAGTTTTTTACAGGAGCAAAGGAAGCAAAGTTTCCTTACTTTAGCAAAAGAAAACCAGTCTGCTCTTGGTTTATATTGAAATCCTCCGACATTCTTCTTTATGGATCTTTGTTTTGTACTTCTAATTCGTTACTGGTGTTTCATTTCGCTCTGTCCTGTGCTTCCATGTTTGTCACTAATCACCGGCGCATACGCACACGCACATCCTACATCACCTGCCCTGGATGGCTTCTGCCTATGACAGTTAGCGGAAGTGAGAGAAAAGTGTATAGTTTTAAATATGGACATTTTTCGTACAAAATCATATATTCGCTACAGAAGGCCTGTATTCACCTCTCGGAGCCGTGTGAGGCACGTTTTATTATGGATGGACGCATTTTACTGCACTTCATTAAACTGTTGAACAGAAACAGCCACCCACTGACATTATAAAGCTTGGAAGAGCCAGGATATTTTTTAATATAACTCTGATTGTATTGGTCTGAAAGAAGAAAGTCATATACAATAGGGCTGTATGATAAGATTGTCATGCGCATCTTGTCAGTAAAGACGGTTATGTGATTAGTAGTAAATCTCCATCACATGCATTCAGATGGAGCGAAATTTAATACACAGAGCCTTAGTTCGCTGACAAGCTACGCAATATCGCGTTCATAATCAAATGCAATTCATCTGCGAGTATGAACGCGATATTGCCTAGCTTGTCAGCGAACTAAGGCTCTGTGTATCAAATTCCGCTCCATCTGAATGCATGTGATAGAGATTTACTACTAATCACAGAACCATCTTCACTGTCGAGATGCACATGACAATCACATGTGATTTATCGTGCAGCCCTAATATACACCTAGGATGCCTTGAGAGTGAGTAAATCATGGGCTAATTTCCATTTTGGGTGAACTAGGCTCTTTATTTCAAGAAGTTTATTTCAAAGTGTGTAAAGTGTGTAATGATGTTTGTGATCACTCAACACAATTTTGCGAATTTAAAGCATTTACACCAATTTCAGTAATAAACTTTCACAAAAGACAAATATAGCATCTACTGCAAAACTAAAAAAATAATAATAATACACAGAACCTTTGACAATTTTTCATAACCAGAACTATATTCATATTGAATAAAACAAAATGATGAGAGCAGAAAATCCAGTAATACTTACGAAACACATCCTGTAAAATTCCTGTGGGTCATCCTCCAGGATGACTGAAAGGCCCTGAAGTACTGCAGTGGAAACATCAAATGACTATGAAAAAATAGAGACAGGCTGAGGATAACAATCATAAGCAAATCATGATTAAAAGATGACAACTACAGTCAACATGATAAAGAGATACCTTTTAATTAACTTGATGTGAAATTTAAAATCCTTTTTTCCAGAAAATGTCAAAAGTGCAGAGTCTGTGTCCAGTGCTGCACAGAACTCAGATCCGAGATATGCGACTGAATCCTGCAAAGATCTAAGAACAAACATTGAGTGGCTATTAACATTTTGAAGGACACAATCCATAAACACACTTTTTGAAAAGGAATAGGGTTTTGAAAATTTTGGAAAAGGAAAAAAAACAGGTTTTGATGAGAATAAATGAATAAATCTTTTAGTGAAAAGTCATCAAGGGTATTAAATACACATTTGTATTAAATTTACAGTCTTTGAAAGGACGCTGACCTTTATTGTTACTTGTCAAACGAGTATGCAAATGGAATAAAATCTGACACATCATCTGGCGCAGTTAAAGAAAAAGTTGACCCAAAAATAAAAATTAGCTATTAATTTACTCACCCTTACGCCACCCAAGATGTTGATGAGTATTTTTCTTCAGCAGAACAGCAAAGAAGATTTTTAGCTGAATATGAGGCCTTTGGTGATTGATAAAATTTAAGTCAGAAACTGTCCATTTTTGGAGGGAAAAAACATATAAAGGAGCACAAAATTAATACCTGTTGCTCCTGATCATATACTGAGGTTTTATCAAGCAAGATGATCGATCTGTGGAAGAAAATGAAATAAACACTTTTAAGTCTCATTTACTGCATTCATGTTACATTTATCTAAGTAGATCCTCTCTGCAAAGTAAACACGAATGTAAAGAGTGTCTGTTATGTCACAAACATAGCACTTGTAACAAACATAAACTAAAGCATCTGAACTTACATTTCCACTGCACAGCAGTCATCAACTGGTATTCTAAAATAATAAAAAAAAAATGTGTTATCCCAATCAATCAAAAATCAGTGAACACTGAACAAATAAAACCAAATGTATAGAGTGTTTTTTTCTTATGTAATGTAAATGGAAACATCTGGTATTTTAAAACTAAGATAGTTAACTTGCATTTAAATAAGTTTCAATGTTATATATACTCTGCTTGAGGAGGTAGGGGTGATGGGTCTGCTAAAGACTTGTTGACAATCTCAGAATGCGTGTTGTTTCTTACTGCCTGCACATTACCGTAATTATCATACTAAGCAGGCATACTATTTTCGTCGCAACCAGGTATTTCTAACAAATAATGCTACGGCTTGACCACAGTTTAGCAGTCATAGTTGCTTTCAAAATCGCCGTGTCAAGTTAAAAAGAGTTATTTTAAAAGAACTCGTCTGAAGATGTAGCGTTCTTTTCCATCCGTTTGTACACTGACCGGATCGCGCGCTCTCTAGCGTGAATGCGGCGGTGTCTTTGAGCTCCTTATTCGAATGTGCCGCGTCCAGAATAAGATATCCTACAGCATATGCTAAGCGCTTAAGAAATTAAAAACGATCTCCTCGTTTGAAGTGTTTTGTTTACTTCTCACTGAAAAACGTCACATGAAACAACCGTCGTTTAAATTACTCCTATTCTAGTAACTAACTTATCACTAGCACGAATGGATAACATAGTAATTAATAGACAACCAGCAGCTAATTTTACAGATATGAAGCGGACATTAAGTTAAGTGGTTTGAACAGAAATCGCTTCAAATAATGTGCAGGGTCAACCGTGTTTGAGTTCTTTGAATGGGCTAAGATGTTCCACAAAACAGCATGCAACAAAGTGCATAAAATCTAACCATCATAAGGACTAGCAAGCAAAAAAATCAGAAAATGGGACTTAAATTAAAAGCTTTTACCTTGATTTTACCGAAATAGATGCTCTGCAAACACAAGTTGAATCCTCAGCGGTTGTGCTTCTGCGACGTGGGGGAGGGGCAATTGTCGCCCAGTGCGCATGCGTAACAGCATGTCTTGGACATTTTGAGTAATTTTACTTAAATTTCATTAGTTATGGGAACTATCTAGTGCTGGGCGATATGGAAAAATCATATATCACAATATGGATTATTTTATATCACGATAATGATATATATCACGATATATCACAATAAAGTACGTTTTCAGTTATTCTCTGAAAAGTTTGACAAAAATATCATTGCATACTTTTTTTGCAACTTTATTTTGAAGTGACATTTAACTGAACTGTCACAAATGAGAAAAATACATTTTAGTGCAAGGGGCGTTTTTTCATACGGTGTGCTTTTTATGAAAGACTCTTTAATTTTAGGCTGGCTATATTTTTTCTCGCCACTTGCCCGGGCTGTTTCACAACTTTCTTTACGTCGCATTTCTTCGATTCTCCCGTATTCTTTTTCGTGGACTTTCTTCAAGTGGTAAAAGAGGTTTGTTGTGTTAGCGTCGGGCGCGGACCCAGCAAACAGGGGACGTCCCCCGGACGTTACGAACGTCGGTTTGGGTCCGCAGTACGTCCGCTTTGTAACGTTCGCTGGCGGACGTTTGGACGACGTCTGTATTTGGTCCGCTTTATAACGTTCACTGTCGAACGTTTAAGGACGTCCGGATTTGGTCCGCTTTGTAACGTTCGCGGACGGACGTTCTGAGGACGTTCACTTACGTCCGCATTTGGTTCTCTTTTTGACGTTCGCTGGCGGACATTCGGAGGACATTCGCCCGAACCAGTTTGCAAACATCCCTGTTTCGTCTCTCATCATTTCCATAACAACACATGAAAAATCCAGTCGCCCATGCTTGGACTTTACCTGACACCTTGCAACTCAGAGTTCATTAAATTAAAGACAAGTAATAATAAAAAAAATAATAAACCCATATTGGATTTTAAAGGATATTTCCTTAAAACAAAATCCATTTTTTAACTGTGATAATGGAATGAAAAATGGAAAGATTGGCATTATTATTATTATTATTATTATTATTATATACTATACTATAAACTATATATTTTAATTTGTGGCAAAATAAATAACTTTAATTTATGCAAAAGAAAAAGTAACTTCTGTAATTATCAAATCACGAGTCTGTTTCAGCATTTCGACATCAAAAACAAGATACACTTCAATAATGTAATTGAACCTAGGCTACAATTAGGCCCTATGTATTCCCCATACATAAATAAAATAAGGTTGAATCCCTGAAGAGTGATGAATGCAGCCAAGGAAAACATGAAGAATAGAAAAGAAAGTGGAAAATAACACAGGTAAGACAAATAAATCAGTTCTTACTTTTTAATATTTACATAGGCTATCAAGCTGTTGGTAAGCTGACAAGACTTAGTTATTAAGGAAAATTACTTTTTTTTTTTAGTTATTGCATTTAAGACTGTTATGCAGCGCAAAAATAAAAGTGTAAAAGCCAATCAGCTCGTGATCGAGTGACGTCACTTAGGGTACGCGCATGTATCCATGGCAACGCTGAGCTGCTGAGTGACAGTTAACGGTCATGGTGATTTCCCCAGATATGGCCTTGAGTTTTCGCTTTTGTCCGGTCGAAAAGGTATTTATACTTTTATACTTGTAGACATTAAGTACCGTAACCACTGCGTATCTCGTAATATTTACATTTTATGAAAAGTTTACCTTTTAAAACGTTTGCTGAGGCTGTCCGTCGTGTAAGACTGCTGGCCGTTAGCCTAAACACTTTTGAAGCTAACGTTAGCACCCATATAGAAATGTGATACATGGCCATATATGAACATATATATATATCCTGGCGTTAAGGACTTTCAGAGTAAAGATTTAAACTTGTTGTGATGAACACTAGTTAGTGTAAATACGGCCTTTCATCCGTATTAGTCACATCCGGGACATTTGCTCGTGTGCGCGCCTGACCCATTTGGAATATTTTTCACAGAGGCCATTTTCTTCCCTCGCGATGCGGAGACAACGGAATAAAGTGTTTCATCTTAAGCACAAAATGTGTTTTGTAATATAATATCGTTTTATAATTATATTAATGGGCTGTATGCCGCTAAACCTTTCTCAATTTTTTTTTTTCTACTCGCGATGCGGAACAGACGAGAGCTGTGTACTCCTGAACTTCTTCCCAGAGAGATAACGTTATTTCCTTTCGCTGGCAATGCGGGGCAGACAGGGCATAGGAAACACCGGAAGTAAGTGTTTTACCTCAATTGCGATATGTGTTTTATAAGATGTTATTACTTCATGACGATATTAACGTTACGCAGTGCTTTTAACAGGGAAACGTAAGAAGTAAGTGTTTTACCTCATTTAACATATATATTTTATAGCTGTATGCTTCTAAACCAACATAAACGTTTCTTACAGATCTCGTTTGCATTACAGTGCTAACGTAGAGGTCATTTTAACAGGGAAAGTAAGTGTTTTATAACGTCATATGGATTTATAGCGAAATTTATGCATTTAAACTGTTTCTCATAGCAATATTTTCTTTCACTCGCGATGCAGCGGACAGAGAAGTTGGTTTTATCAAGGAAAACACAGAAAGTAAGTGTTTTACTTCATTTACTTGTAATATTACTTTATGATGATATTAATATGCTGTGTGCGCCTAAACTTTTCTCATAGATCTGAATTGCTATGCAGTGCTGACGTGGAGGTTGCTTTTAACAGGGAAACAGTTGAAGTAAGTGTTTTATCTCATTTAAAATTTGTATTTTATAATGTCATATGGATTTATAGTGATATTTATGTGCTGTGCTCTCCTGAACTTTTTCTCAGAGAGATATTTTCTTTCAATCACAACACAGAGCAGACAGGAAAGTTAGTTATATCAAGGAAATGCCAAAAGTAACTGTTTTACTTCATTTACATTATGTGTATTATTTCTTCATGATGATATTAATATGCTGTGTGCACCTAAACATTTCTCATAGATATTAATTTCTATGCAGTGCTGACGTGAAGGTCGCTATAACAGTTTCTACAATATTTAAGGTTTGTTGCTAGTCGCAGGGGAGCTGAGGGGAAAAGTAAAACAACGTTACACAACCTTCATAATTTAGCGTCCTTTTGCGTTGTTGTGCTGTTGGTGATAGTTTAAATCTGAGAATCATAAATAATGCCATCACATGATTTTTAGTCAACCAAACTTAATGATAAAAAAATCATGTTTAAAAAAAAAAAAAAATCATGAAATTGTATTATTTGTGTCCTAAGAAGATGGGAAATAGCAATGAATTTATTTTCTGATTTCTTGCCCGTTTTAGGATTAATGTGCTTCTAACTTAATTTTCTGCATTTTTTTAAGATGCTGTGATGATGATACATCCCAGGAACCACTTCTGGCCAAACTGGTACAGCCTTGAACTGCAAAATGGCAGAGCTCTGAACTGCATCAGCCAAAAATAAAAAAAAAAAAAAAAAAAATTCGAATTAAAGTAGTTGTCACTATATTGCCACTTGATTGTTTTACTGTAACTTCAGCCAAAAATAAAAATGTTGTATTATTTAACTGCCATCAAGTTGATCCAAACCTGAATGAGCTTCTTTCGTCTGCTGAACACACAAAAAGGTATTGTGAAGAATGTTTGTAAACAGTTGTTGTCCACTTACTTCCATGATAGGAAAATACTAAAAAAGTAAGTGGAGCCCCAAAACTGTTTGGTTACAAACATTCTTCAGAATATCGTCTTTTTTCAGCAGAAGAAAGAAGCTCATAAAGGTTTGGACCAACATGATGGTAAGTAAATAATTAAATAATTTTCATTTCTGGGGAGCTATCCCTTTTAATACATTTTAAATAACTTTTTAAAAAAAGTGTTAATATTATTGTGTTTTGTAGCTGATCAGTTAATTAAAAGTTTTTTAAACATTACCCTTATTGTGTTTTTGCCATTTATATTTTGCCATTAAATTTTTAGTTCAAATAGATGTAAATATATTTAACATATATTTAATTTACATATACATTGTTGGCCATATATGAACATGTATTATAAAGACATATGTGTGTGTATTTAGGGAAATATATGTCGCATATTTGAAAGCGGCTATTTTATATATCTGTGTAATCCATACATCGACATATATATGTGTTTTACATATATTGCCATATATCAGATTTTCGTAAAGCTGAAACGATTAAATGTATACAATATTGACAGATATTGAACTTCAATATTGAACAAACAGCGATATGCTGGTGCTTTTGTGTTAAGTGCATTTTTGATAAACGCACATAGAATAGGAACAATGGCCTAAAAATCATAAGAGGTTGGCTATCAATCGGGAAATTCTACGCAGGTGTCATTCGCGCAGATAATGATTCAGTTTGATAGAATATTATGTCATTATGCAAAAACGAAGTCAAGGTTTAAAACCATTGCTGATTTTTGTTCAATTATATATTGTTTTAGGTTTCGAACATAAGGGTGGAATCAGACCTGGATAACGAACAACATCTGGAACACACGGCAGACGACAGACAGACACGCACACACACAAAAGAAAAATATTTTAACAAATAAAAAAGTATTGTTAATGTACTATTGCTTGTGTGTTTATTCCTTGGGTAACGTTAGATCAATTTTGTCTGATCTGGCTAATGACATGTTTACATATATTAAAATGACCTGTAGCGAACGTTCGCTATAGGTCCCCACAATGTTTTCATGAACGTCCCGCAATTGTCCGTGGTACGTCCCGCGAACGTCCCCGTTTCGTCCTCCGGACGTTCCGGGAACGTCCCCGTTTCGTCCCGCGAACGAACTCGCAACGTCCCCATGACGTCCAAAAAACCCTACACGATGACGTCCAGGGGACGTTCGCAGATGCCATTCAGGGGACGTTGTGGCGACCTTTTTTTGTTAGCTGGGGAAACAGTCTTTTGGCAGATTTTGCACATGACTGTCTTCTGCTCCGTGTCGGAGCTCTTGAAGCCAAAATGCAACCAAATCACTGACGTACCCCCACGTTTCGGTAAAAGTACTTCTTGGGCTGCTGCCTGCGTAGCAGTTTGAGTTTGTTGCGACTCCGGGCATTCATCTTCAACCTCTTGCGTCTCCATCTTTAAGCACTCACGAGTTAACTAGCGTAAAGCATGTAGTAGAGTTTCTTTGCGAAAAAGTTCATTTTTATTCTCGATTATCACTTATATAAAGGGTAGAGTATGCATTGTAGGGATGTTCATTTCGGTTATTTTTCCTAACCGACAGCCGACGCTTGTTAACCGATTATTAACGGTTAACCGACAAGATTATTTTAAATTAGAATTTAATAATTTTAGAAAGGATAAGTGTCTGTGATCCGTTAAAATACTAACATTTGTTTTCCGGGATTAATTTTACATGCGCAAAAAGCAGCAAACAACAGAACATGAGGATTCACATGGACACATCACATCACCTGCAGCTTCTGCGAATGGAGAAAAACATCATAAAGCTAGGCTATATATATATATATATATATATATATAATGAATGAATAGGCCTATAAGATAAATCTTTTTACTTAATAAAACAAACAAACAAAAAAAAAGTGCAACAAGTAGCTAGTATGCAGAGTTTTGATTCATTTTTGTGCTGCGCGAAAGGAAGATGGCTGAAAGCGGCATCTTATTTTTCTTTATTTTACAAACAGCAAACCGTTTACAGTTTGGATTATCTGTAAAGAGTCGTGTCCCCTGTTAGAAGAAAAAATGAAGTGATTGCGCCGGCGCCGCACGCGCACACACAATCACCAAACATATGGAGAGAGAAAAAAAAAAAATCACACTGCTTAATCGTTATCAACCTACTGCCGTGATATTATGCCAAACATTTTTTTATGTGGATATTGTAATGCGAGAAGTACAAAACCAGGTTTACATAATAAATAATATTTTAGCATTCAAATACATCTTGAATACGGAGACATTTGGATTTGTGTCGTAGGAGACCCAATGTTACTTTCAGTTTCGCTTTAGCCTAAATGGTTTGGTTTTGGCTTGTCGCCGAGCTTCTTATATTTTTCATTCTTGTTCTTTTCTAAATACTGTTAAATTGAAAGGATTTTTTGTGGAGTGAGGGGAACTAAAATAGTCTAGCCTATGTTTATAGTGTATTGTAAATATTTCGCGTCGACACCAGGTCTTTCTGAATGTAATAATAAAATGCGACTTAACGTTATAGGTTTATCTTTTTTCTCTCAAAAATGCAATTTCATGTTATTTTAACCATCCAGAAAACGTTTTAAAATATTTTGATTACGGTTAACCGGTTAAAATGAGCATCCCTAACCCTTTGAGCGGTACGGTCCCACATATGGGATTCTATTTTCTGTGCCCCTGGGAGTACGGTCCCACACATGGGATTTCGAACGTTCGGTGACGTCACGCAACTGCCAAATTCAAACTGTGTTTTCGCGCGTTGTCTGGCGCTGAGCCAGAGAGAGATGCGCGCTGCGCTTGTCATATAATCACAATTGAGCAGTGTTTTCAACGACTTAACGTTTATTTTAGGTTTCAGGAATTTAAATACACATAATTACTAGTAAAACAATACATTTAGAGTTTGTAAAATGCACACGGATGTCTATGAAAGCAGCAATAACAATCCATTCAAGTATAATTTGCCGACGTGTTTGATTTATATCAGATACACATAATGTAAGTAATGATATAATTCACTCCATTCCTTTCCCACTTCACCAGCTACTTACTTGCATGTATTTCGGGAGAAACTGGTGAATTTACGTGCTGTAAATCCGGCTGACAGGACCCTCTGAACTGCAGCGCGAACAAACATGGCGGCGCCCATCACACGTCATAGATCACGATCCAGATCATTTGTAAAGGTTTTAAAACGGCAAAATACACTCACTTACACGTATTCGTGAACCGGAATATCAGATAGTTGAAAACATGGTAAGCAAGTGTGTGAATATTTTGAATAAAAAAGGAAAAGCGAAATAAAAGCGATACGTCTGTCATACAGCGCTATAGTGGCTGCGGTGTCAATCATGACGCGTCGCCATGGAAACAATAAAGTGAACGTTCTAAGATAACGGTCGCCTAAAAAAAACTCACTCTGGGGGGTCCGATAGAATATTTTAAACTCACCAGTGAAAGGGCTAATGCATTGCATAGCGACAAGACATTATCATACATTTGTCATAGCCTATTTAATGCAATATTTTCTTTAGTAATTGATAAAATTAGGTTAGAAACGATAGAAACGATAGAAGAGAAATAGGACGATAGACACTTTTCTATCGTCCCCACGATATATATCGTCATATCGCTCAGCACTAGAACTATCTGTTCTAATATTTCAGCAACAATGAAAAAAATTTAGTAAACTCAACATTTTGGTTAAAATAGAGTAAACTTACTAGTATTTTTATAGCAAGGAATACTATTTGGTTTTACAGTGTAGAACACTTTTTCTTGTGTTCGTATGGTGTGCTGTTGGTATAAAATTATAAATGCATTGATGTACATGGACCTCTTTGTGACATTGTATAAATTTATTAAAATACTTAAATCACAATTACAAGAGTAGCCTTTTGTATGCATACACTTCATTTAATAGTGTTTTAAATGGGCTTTAAATGCATTTATCATATGTTTTATTACTTTCTGTTGCAAGCATGAAGAAGTACACTTAAAAATTACTCCAAAATGTAACTTAATGTTACGTAGTTGCTGCGTGCTGGATGGAACGAGACGAGAGACGAGATAACAAGCAACAATATATTTAATATAAACTTCTGGTAGCATAAGCTGGAACAGGCAGGAACACAGAGCGATAATCCACACACGTAGAACAAACAAACGTTAAAGACCGACAAGGGGCTAAAGACAAAGACAGACTTATAAAGGGTAACTAATAATGACAGACAAGTGAACCAAATAATGCTAACAAGGACAAAACCAAATCAGACAGATCAACGGGGGGAGACAATGGGAGAAACCAATAAAACAAACAGACAGAACTGTAACACTTAAAGCATACTAACAAGTTCTTTAATAATGTACTTTAAAAGTATACTTTCAATGCATTGTTACATTTCAGCACACAGTTAAAAATAATACTAAAATATATTTACATAAAGTGCAAATAAATACACTTTTAAAAACAAACAAAACTACATTTCAAGTATATTTTTAGAAAATATATTTTTTAGAAAATATACTAAATTACAATTATTTTAAAGTGTGTTAAAAGTTGTATTGTGAAAATAGGTAAAAGCATGGTGGTAATACACTTTTTATATATTTAAAGTTAGTACAATTTTTGGTTAGTATATTTGCAATGTACTATTGAAACAGGAAATATATTGCAAATACAATAAAGTATACTTTTTTTTCACTAGGGTTTGACTTTGAAAGAGACCTGTGTTGATCCCCACCTAAAACAAACCTGTTGATGAGTCCTGAACACTTTCTGCTGTTTGTGTCTCTGCTATCAGGTTTACATCTCTCACTCTTAAATTCAAAATCATGATGCAATGTATTTATCATTGATCATTATCAATGATAAATGATATCAATGTGTAGTGGTTTTTCTTTCTTTGTCCTATTGACCACTATGGTGGCTGAGCTAGAGTGTCTGACCCACTTGTCCAAGGAGAATAATCCATGTCCACAGGTGTTTTGATGTCCAGAAATAAGGAAAGGTTTATTACAAACAAATAAAAATATAAAGCTCATTGGTTCTTAAAGTTAATCAAAATAAGGATTGCAAAGATGAACGAAGGATTCAACAGAGCAGCCTCTCCATGGGCCTTTGCGGTCGAAGACTGTAGCTTCCTGCTCTGGCCACACCCTCCAGGTAGTATCACCTGCCTTTAAAGATTGAAGGCCCAGCCACTAGAGGGAGGTGACTCAGAAAGACACAGAAAGTGACATACATGATTTTGGCTCCTACACGTCCGGCCCCTAAATGTTTTAGGCTTAACATAAAACAATTACTATTTTTAATATTAAAGGAGCCAATATACTGTTTATAAAGTATAAAGAAAGAAAGACATACATTACATTCATGGTCTTTTGATCTGGTCATTAATGTGGCTCTTCTAACAGCAGGCACAGTTTAGTAATTGGATGCTCTAGGATGCCCGTCTTGGTTTTAAGTTTTACTGATAGGACCAATCCACCGAAATCAGGCTTTGTCTCCAGGATTCTTGCCAGAGGCCATGACGATCTAGGGGAGGTAGGGTCAACAATCACCACGATGTCCCCAATGTTGATGTTTTGTCTCACCTTGGACCACTTATGCCGTTCTTGCATTAGAGTCAGATATTCTTGTGTCCATCGTTTCCAGAATAAGTCTGCCAGATACTGTACTTGTTTCCACTGGCGCCTGGTGTACAAGTCGGCTTTGGAAAACTCACCAGGAGGGAGTATAGGTTGAGAGTTAAGTAGGAGAATGTGGTTTGGGGTAAGGGGTTCCAAATCAAAAGGATCAGAGGATGTAGTGGTGATTGGGCAGTTGTTAAGGATGGCCTCAACCTCACAAAATAGTGTCTGAAGACCTTCGTCAGTTAGTGTTTGTTCGTGTAAAAGAGAGTTCAGGACCCATCTCGCTGACCTGATCAGTCTCTCCCACACCCCACCTTGGTGAGATGCCCCTGGTGGATTGAAGGTCCACTGTATTTCTTTGTCCAACATGGCACTTTGGATCTTATTGTTGCTAAAGCTGGACAAAGCCTTTTTCAACTCTTTTCAGCACCGACTAGGTTGGTACCATTGTCGGACCAGATGTGCTGTACCTGGCCTTGTCTACATACAAATCTCCTGATGGCATGGATGCAGGAGTCGGTTTCAAGCGAGTATGCCATCTCCAGGTGGACAGCTCTGCAAGACAAACATGTAAAGAGCACACCATATCTTTTTACCAAATTTCTCCCTCTTCTGGTTTCTATGGGACCAAAATAGTCCATGCCCACATTGGTGAATGGTGGAAGATCTGGTTGTGTTCTTTCATATGGCAAATTTGCCATCTTTTGTTCTCCTGTCCTGTTTTTCAAACGTCTGCAAGGCACACATTTTGAGATTACACTTCTTGCTGCGCTATTTCCACTGATGATCCAGTACTTTTTCCATAATTGGCTAAGGATGTAATTTCTGCCACAGTGCCCATACTTTTCATGAATATGGCGAAGTAACAGGCTGGATATGTGAGACTGTTTTGGAAGGATGATGGGATACTTCATGGTCTCAGACATAGCCGCCCTTGATAACCGTCCTCCTACTCTGATCAACCCGTCTTTCAGCACAGGATCCAGCTTGTAAATCTTGCTCTTTTTAGGAACACCACTAGGTGGTGTCGTTCCTAACCTTTCATACTCACTAGGGAAAGTCTGCCTTTAAGTGAATGATAGAATTGCTCTCTCAGCCCTTTCAAGATCATTCAAGGATGTGCACTGACTACCTAGCTTTGCCTTGAAGGCTTGCAGATCAGACATCACATTTTGATGACGAGAAGGAGTGGTGATGTCTGTCAAAAGTTGTTTTCTTTTGTCCGCCAGAAGTAACAGGTTGTCTCCAAGCCTTTGATACCAGGCAACGGCTTTCACCAACTTGGTCCAGTCTGAGAAGAAAGTGAGAAGTTTATGAGTAGGACTTGCAGCATCTTGAATTACATTACACACAACAGGGCAATGTTTGACCTCTGGGTCATCCTGTGACAGAGAGACTGCTTCGGTGCAGTCTGCTGGCCAGGTGTGCTTTTGTTTCCACAGAAATTCAGGGCCATGAATCCATCTTTGGTTGTCCAGGAATTTCTGCACACTCAGCCCTCTAGAGGCGTCGTCTGCCGGATTGTTCTTGCTGTTGATGAACTTCCATTGTTGAACACTGCTGTTCTCTCTTATGAAGGAAACTCTATTTGCGACAAAGGTATGAAATCTTGCGCTGTCATTGGCTATATACTTTAATACAGCCTGACTGTCTATCCAAAACTGTGAACTTTGGAGGATGAGATGCAATTCAGCCTTGAGAAGCTTGTCTACCTTAATAGACAACACTGCAGCTGCCAATTCTAGCCTTGGGATCGTCATTTGCTTTAAAGGGGCAACTCTTGCTTTTCCCATCATAAAACACACATGTATCTTACACCGGTCATTAGTCATCCTAAGATAACTTACTGTTCCGTATCCAACCTCGCTGGCATCAGCGAAATGGTGCAGTTGGAAGGACTGTGGGTTTCCAAAGTTAATGGGTTTAATACAGCGTATAACACTAAAGTCTGCCAGTTTTGGAAGATCCTGAATCCAACTACTCCACTGCTTAGACTGATCTCTGGGTATTGGCTCATCCCATCCATAGCCCTGCTTACAGAACTGCTGTAATAGTTGCTTGGCTCGGAGGGTGAGAGGTGCTAAGATACCAAGTGGATCATACACAGAGCTTACCATTGACAGAATTCCTCTCCGTGTGTGTGGCTTTTCAGGAACTATGATGTCAAACCTGAAGGTGTCATCTTCCACACTCCACTGCAGTCCAAGAGCGCGGTCAGTTGGTAATTGGTCTTTATCTAGGTCTAAGGATCTGATGTCTTTTCCTCTTTCTTCCTCCTTTATGGTTGATAGCACAGCTCTGTTGTTGCTCACCCATTTGGTAAGTTGGAATCCTCCTTTACTGTAGACCTCCACCAAGTCTGCTGTTAGCTGCACTGCATCCTGTACAGTAGGCAAAGATGCTAAGCAGTCATCCACATAGAAATTATTTATTATGGTGTCTGTCACCTGTGGTCTGGGGTGGTGGGAATGATCTTCAGCCGTTCTTCGCAAGGCAAAACTGGCGCAGCTTGGTGAGGAAACAGCTCCAAATAAGTATACCAGCATGCAATGGTCTATTGGATCCTTTTCAATGTCCCCATCTGGCCACCACAGAAAGCGCAGAAAATCTATGTCTGACTTGGACACCCTAACTTGATGGAACATAGATCTAATGTCTGCCATGAGAGCTATGGGTTCACGTCTAAACCTGAGCAAGACTCCTATTAGTGAGTTGGTAAGATCGGGGCCTTGCAAAAGCTCAGAGTTCAGGGAAACACCCTGGTATACTGCACCACAGTCAAACACCACCCTGAGTGTGTTCTTCTTAGGGTGGTATACTCCGTGATGTGGAATATACCAGGTTCTTCCTTCAGCTCCTTCCATCTCTTGCTGCGGAACTACCTCTGCATATCCTTGAGATATGACATCATTCAGAAAGGCTGCATATTCACTGTGGAAAGATTCATTTCTTTTTAGCTTTCTTTTTAGGCTTTGGAGATGCTGCATAGCAATATGATGATTGTTAGGCATTTGCATATTTTCTTTCCTGAAGGGTAAGTTAAGTGTATAGTGACCATCTGTTAATGAAACTGACTTATTTGCAATATCATGGAACTTTTTGTCCTCGATTGAAAGTTCACGCTTTTCCTCTGATGCCCTTTCATTAAAGTCGTGATTGCATTGACTAATCAGCAACTTCTCCAGATTTGCAACAGAGATCCTGTTCACTGTGGTAGACTGACAGTCATTGGAGGCAGTAGACTTGCCACTTCTTAAGGGCCCATTGACTACCCATCCCACTAGAGTCTTTACTGCATATGGTCCCTTGTCTTGACTGTTTATGATCTCCCAGGGTTCTATGACCCTTGATGCATTGGTTCCTACCAGCAGTTCGATGTTGCTGTGTATTTCTGGAATATTGACCTTGTGCAGGTAGGGCCATTTAGCAAGATCCTGCTTTGTAGGGATATTGTCTGCAGTGATTGGCATCTTCTTCTGTGTAAACACATCTGATAGCTGTATGAAATTGTTTCCATCAAGACCAGCAATTTCTAAGCCTGAGACCACATATGTTGGTACTGACTTCTCATGGCTCATTGTTTGCAACAAGATGTTCATTCTTCTGCCTTTCATATTCAGCTGAGACATGAGGCGTTCTGTACAAAAGGTAGCTGAGCTACCTGGGTCTATAAAAGCATACACTGTGATGATCTTTTCACCTTTACTAGCTTTGACCTTTACAGGAAGTACAGAAAGCACGTTACCGGCCCCAGTACCGGCCCCAATGTGCCCACATGCTTTGGGGAGCCTATCTACAGTGTTTACTGCTTCTGATGTAACATCTTTTTGTGGCTGCATTGATTTTTGTTCCATCTTCTCAATATGGAGGACACTGGGGTGCTGTTTGGAACACACTGTGCAGGTAAGCCTTTGTCTACAGTGTTTGCTGATGTGGCCTTGATGTAGACAGCCAAAGCAGATTCCCTTTTCTTTTAAAAAGTCAATTTTGTCTCGGCGTTTCTTTCTCCTAAATGCACCACAGCACTCTAATGTGTGATTGCTGTTGCATAGGGAGCAAGATGTGCATAAATCCTTGTCGTTTGATTGTTGAGTGGGATGAGAGGCAGAAGTGAAGACACTGGTTGCAAAGCTGCTTCCACTAGACTTGGACTTAGCTTTAATGGGTAGCTTTTCTGTAGCTCTGGTAGGCCGCCTATCCTGAATGTCCCCATATACTGGGTCAGAAGCTACCCTCACTTGTCTCTCAAGGAATGCAACAAGATTATAGAATTGAGGTCTTCTATTCTGTCTCTCCTGAAATTCACACACAAAAGATTGCCATCTTTCTCTGAGTTTGTAGGGGAGTTTCATGATCAAGATTTTCATGTTTGAAGACAGGTTGATTTCATGTGAGTAACTCATTTCTTCCATTGCATTACAGCAACTCCTCAAGAATATTGTGAAGGCCTGTAATGCCTTTAAATCTTCACCTTTAATGACAGGCCATTCTACTGCCTTTTTCATATAAGCAGAACAGATTTTGAATTCATCTCCAAAATATACCTTTGTCTGGACTCATGTGGAGACAACTCCTCACAAGGTCTCTGGGGAGGCCACTGGTGTACTGATCAAGGAAGTACAGCCTATCTGCACTACTATCAGTCTTAAGCTCAATTGAGTATTCGAAAGCTCTGATGAAAGGTCTGTATGACAAAACATCTCCACTGAAGACTGGAATTTCTCTAGATGGAAGATAAAAGAGTTGTTGCTGCCTTGCAAGAATGGATGCTATATCATTTTGACGCTGTAGGATGTCTGTTAGTCCATCATGACTTAAACTGCCCTTGGGAGTCATCAAAAGGTGATCAGAGGCCTTTTCTGGTACGCTTGTTTTAGATGGAACATCCTTTCTAAAAGAATCAAAAGGACTTAATGTCTGCACTGAGCTGGCCTTCTTACTGCCTGCGCCTTCTCTCTCTAAGATGGACTCAAAGTGGACTCCATCCTTGGGGCGAACGCTAGGCGTTTGCATCATTGAAAAGGCTTTAGCGACATTTTCTAAAGAAAGAAACTCACTCTCTGTAGCATCACTTTTCCTGGACATCTCAGCCAAGTAAGCATTCATTGCATCTTTATCTTCACTTGGTAGGTTCTCATCAGACTGCTTGACTTGTGTGTCTGCTGCTGGCTCTGGCTGATGCAGAGATAGTTGCTTAGCTGTTGTCCTGGCTACCATAGATCCTTCTTCAGCAGACATGAGGACTGCGATTTTTGATGATGAGACTGCCAATTGTGTTCTCAACTCCAAGGCTTCCCTTTTTTGCTTTAATACTTGTATCTCCTTTTGCAGCACATTCTCTTGCTCTTCTAAGTCATGCTTTTCTTTCAGCGCAGCAACCTTGGTCATGATGGCGGCTCTCTCCGCTTCAGCATGTATCCTTGCAGAAGCAACAGAAGAAGCTCTCGATTTAGACCCGTGACTGGAGACTTGTGACACACTGTCTTTTGGGCCAACTTCCACTACTTGGGGTTCAGCAGCCTTCTTTGCTGCAGATAGCCACTTAGAGACAGAAGAATTAAAAGTATTAATTTCTTTGATCTTAGGTTCAAACCATTCACATTCATCCTTTTTCACTTCATCCTGTGTTAACAGCTCTTGATAAGCTTTGTGTATGGATTTAAACTCTTCCAACAATTGTGTATACTTATGAAGATTTTCTTTAACTTCCTGCACACTTGACACATCTTCCATAAGATGAATCATTACATTCTTCCTTTTAGTTAATTGTCCAAGTTTTCCTTTTCTGGCCTTTTTTAATTTGGATGCATGTTCACCGTCTTCCATCCCTGTATCTGTGTTTGAGGCACTAGACTTGATTCCCTCATCTTCAATTACATCAGCCATGCTTGATTATTTTCAAGTTTTCCAAACAATGCAATAATCCACTCCTATAGCAGACTTTTTGACTTGAATTCACAATATAATCCACTCCTATAGCAGATTTCTTTACTGACTTCTTTAACTTTAGTCTTCAGCTATAAATATCAAGCACAACTTTTGAAATGCATTGAGGTGACGTACCATGCTCTCAAACAATCAGGCCATGTGCCCTTAATCAGCATCCATCCAGCTTTCCATTTCCAGTTCTTCTCTTGCTTGTTGGAAGGAGTCTTCGACTTTGTAGTGGTTTTTCTTTCTTTGTCCTATTGACCACTATGGTGGCTGAGCTAGAGTGTCTGACCCACTTGTCCAAGGAGAATAATCCACGTCCACAGGTGTTTTGATGTCCAGAAAAAAGGAAAGGTTTATTACAAACAAATAAAAATATAAAGCTCATTGGTTCTTAAAGTTAATCAAAATAAAGATTGCAAAGATGAACGAAGGATTCAACAGAGCAGCCTCTCCTTGGGCCTTTGCGGTCGAAGACTGTAGCTTCCTGCTCTGGCCACACCCTCCAGGTAGTATCACCTGCCTTTAAAGATTGAAGACCCAGCCACTAGAGGGAGGTGACTCAGAAAGACACAGAAAGTGACATACATGATTTTGGAAAAACAAAACAATTTGATAAAGACTGTGTGAAATTAAATTCATCTGAACTGAAAACTACAAACCAATAAAATAATCACACTTTGTAATTTCTGAAAAAAAAAAAAAAAAAAAAAAAAAAAAAAAAAAAGTTTCAAAACAAGTATTAAATCACTGTTAATTTTGACAGCAGATTTTAGTTTTAGATTTTTAGGTTTAGTCGGATGGTGGTTGAACTTAGTATTGCAGTTATAGCAAGTTATAGCAAGTATGTTAACCTAGTACGTTTCTTAAATATATCTTCAAACATATTATTGTATTTTTATGCTTTAGTAGAGAGACAGAAAGAGAAAAAACACCTTACAACAGCTTAAATGCTACAGTCAGAAAAATACAAGTGAAGTTACACACTTCAAGTATACATTTGGACATGTAATTCTATTTATTAAACATGTAGAATAATTTCCAAAACTTTACATATAGCATTATAAATGTTGCGTTCAGGCGTTCATGACATAAAAAATAAACACATGGAGTGAACACGGAGCAGTTTTTCCGTGAGCGGGAATGGAAAACCCGGAGTGGATACAGAGCGGATTAATTAACAGAACCCTTAGAGTAGAGAGAAGAACGTGCTTTCAATCCACTCCAGGCTTTGAATACACCGCGTCTTTTCAAATTCGCTTCAGTGAACAGAAATCCATCGTAGCGATGGAGAACTTTAATCCATGCACTCTTTTATTACTTTTCTTTTCTAAAACTAAAGCAGGCCAAAAATAAAGAACATATCTCTTATTACAAATAAAAAGATCGATACTGGTGGAAAAAGAAATATCCTCCTACCTTTACCCGCTGTTGAAAAGGCAAAATGTCCCTCTGACAAAACCAATCGAAGAAAAACTTTGCAGGGGGTCAAGCAGGTGTGCAGAGATTCAAATATCTTCGCGCACGTGTCTTCTTCTTCTTTGGGGTTTCATGGCAGTTAGCGTCGCACTATACTGCCACCCTCTGAATGTAAGAATTAGGTGATCAGTATGCTTGTTTTACACTTGTTTTCTGGTACGCTTGTTTTAGATGGAACATCCTTTCTAAAAGAATCAAAAGGACTTAATGTCTGCACTGAGCTGGCCTTCTTACTGCCTGCGCCTTCTCTCTCTAAGATGGACTCAAAGTGGACTCCATCCTTGGGGCGAACGCTAGGCGTTTGCATCATTGAAAAGGCTTTAGCGACATTTTCTAAAGAAAGAAACTCACTCTCTTTAGCATCACTTTTCATGGACATCTCAGCCAAGTAAGCATTCATTGCATCTTTACCTTCACTTGGTAGGTTCTCATCAGACTGCTTGACTTGTGTGTCTGCTGCTGGCTCTGGCTGATGCAGAGATAGTTGCTTAGCTGTTGTCCTGGCTACCATAGATCCTTCTTCAGCAGACATGAGGACTGCGATTTTTGATGATGAGACTGCCAATTGTGTTCTCAACTCCAAGGCTTCCCTTTTTTGCTTTAATACTTGTATCTCCTTTTGCAGCGCATTCTCTTGCTCTTCTAAGTCATGTTTTTCTTTCAGCGCAGCAACCTTGGTCATGATGGCGGCTCTCTCCGCTTTAGCACGTATCCTTGCAGAAGCAACAGAAGAAGCTCTCGATTTAGACCCGTGACTGGAGACTTGTGACACTGTCTTTTGGGCCAACTTCCACTACTTGGGGTTCAGCAGCCTTCGTTGCTCCAGATAGCCACTCAGAGACAGAAGAATTAAAAGTAATAATTTCTTTGATCTTAGGTTCAAACCATTCACATTCATCCTTTTTCACTTCATCCTGTGTTAACAGCTCTTGATAAGCTCTGTGTATGGATTTAAACTCTTCCAACAATTGTGTATACTTATGAAGATTTTCGTTAACTTCCTGCACACTTGACACATCTTCCATAAGATGAATCATTACATTCTTCCTTTTAGTTAATTGTGCAAGTTTTCCTTTTCTGGCCTTTTTTAATTTGGATGCATGTTCACTGTCTTCCATCCCTGTATCTGTGTTTGAGGCACTAGACTTGATTCCCTCATCTTCAATTACATCAGCCATGCTTGATTATAAACTAATGATCAAGTTTTCCAAACAATGCAATAATCCACTCCTATAGCAGACTTCTTGACTTGAATTCACAATATAATCCACTCCTATAGCAGATTTCTTTACTAAATCCTTTAACTTTAGTCTTCAGCTATAAATATCAAGCACAACTTTTGAAATGCATTGAGGTGACGTACCATGCTCTCAAACAATCAGGCCATGTGTCCTTAATCAGCATCCATCCAGCTTTCCATTTCCAGTTCTTCTCTTGCTTGTTGGAAGGAGTCTTCGACTTTGTAGTGGTTTTTCTTTCTTTGTCCTATTGACCACTATGGTGGCTGAGCTAGAGTGTCTGACCCACTTGTCCAAGGAGAATAATCCACGTCCACAGGTGTTTTGATGTCCAGAAATAAGGAAAGGTTTATTACAAATAAAAATATAAAGCTCATTGGTTCTTAAAGTTAATCAAAATAAGGATTGCAAAGATGAACGAAGGATTCAACAGAGCAGCCTCTCCTTGGGCCTTCGCGGTCGAAGACTGTAGCTTCCTGCTCTGGCCACACCCTCCAGGTAGTATCACCTGCCTTTAAAGATTGAAGGCCCAGCCACTAGAGGGAGGTGACTCAGAAAGACACAGAAAGTGACATACATGATTTTGGCTCCTACAATAATAATAATTTAAAACATTTATATAATGTTAAAAACTAAATTATCAATTGCTACTGATAATTAAAAGTAAACAGGATACAAACAGAAACAAGCTAGATGCAAGAAACAGTATTTACATTAGTAGATGTTACAGATCTTACCTATTGTGAGTAAAGCACCTTGGCAGGAACACAAAACACACCTTTCATTAAGGACCTGAAAAATTGCAAAGGATAAAAACAAAACAATTTGATAAAGACTGTGTGAAATTAAATTCATCTGAACTGAAAACTACAAACCAATAAAATAATCACACTTTGTAATTTCTGGAAAAAAAAAAAAAAAAAAAAACTAAAAAGTTTCAAAACAAGTATTAAATCACTGTTAATTTTGACAGCAGATTTTAGTTTTAGATTTTTAGGTTTAGTCGGATGGTGGTTGAACTTAGTATTGCAGTTATAGCAAGTTATAGCAAGTATGTTAACCTAGTACGTTTCTTAAATATATCTTCAAACATATTATTGTATTTTTATGCTTTAGTAGAGAGACAGAAAGAGAAAAAAACACCTTACAACAGCTTAAATGCTACAGTCAGAAAAATACAAGTGAAGTTACACACTTCAAGTATACATTTGGACATGTAATTCTATTTATTAAACATGTAGAATAATTTCCAAAACTTTACATATAGCATTATAAATGTTGCGTTCAGGCGTTCATGACATAAAAAATAAACACATGGAGTGAACACGGAGCAGTTTTTCCGTGAGCGGGAATGGAAAACCCGGAGTGGATACAGAGCGGATTAATTAACAGAACCCTTAGAGTAGAGAGAAGAACGTGCTTTCAATCCACTCCAGGCTTTGAATACACCGCGTCTTTTCAAATTCGCTTCAGTGAACAGAAATCCATCGTAGCGATGGAGAACTTTAATCCATGCACTCTTTTATTACTTTTCTTTTCTAAAACTAAAGCAGGCCAAAAATAAAGAACATATCTCTTATTACAAATAAAAAAGATCGATACTGGTGGAAAAAGAAATATCCTCCTACCTTTACCCGCTGTTGAAAAGGCAAAATGTCCCTCTGACAAAACCAATCGAAGAAAAACTTTGCAGGGGGTCAAGCAGGTGTGCAGAGATTCAAATATCTTCGCGCACGTGTCTTCTTCTTCTTTGGGGTTTCATGGCAGTTAGCGTCGCACTATACTGCCACCCTCTGAATGTAAGAATTTTTTACTTAACATAAATGGTTTGTGTTTAGACAACACGTTAGGATTTTGTACAGTTAAGTTTAGACATAATTACGTGGACCTTAATGGAAAAAAACATTTAATGTCAAAGACAATTATTGTAAGTAAACTGAATATAAATATAGTATGTAAAGTGCACAACCTTCCTTGTTCATTTTTTTTGAGTGAAGGATGTGGAAGACACACGTGCTATTGCACACCTTCGGATCCATGTAGAAAGGGTAATAGGTAGCTTACGCAGTAAGTACACACTATTACATAACACAATACCAATTAGTTTGTTGCTTCCCTGTAAGGAAGAAGAATTGACCCTTCTTGATAAGATAGTTAATGTTTGCTGTATTCTAGTTAACATGTGTCTAAGTGTTGTTGTAAGGCCAGATGAAACAGAAAAGTGTGCATGTTGAATGCCAAAATGACCCCAGGAGAAATTATTGGTTTTTATTTGGTGTGTACGAGTGTGTGTGAATGTGCGGTACCCTCCTGAGATTGTCTGTATGTTTGTATTTGGTGTGTGTACCTTCCTTAGAATGAACATGGTATGCTATTTGTACATGAAATACTTAAGATGAAAATGGATGACAATTTGATCATTATTTTTTTTTTTATAAAAACAATCTCATGCAAAGTGCTATGTTTAGTTTCTTATGCTTCTTGTGTTGAACTACTTTGAAAACACTGAATTTCAAGTAAAACATTTCAAGTAACAGGTTAATGCTCTTTGAATCAAGTAAAACATTACAAAACTGAGTAGACTTAAGTGCAGTTCTTTCATAAACACCAGCCACTTCTTTTCTACTGCTCTCTTTCACCTGGAACATGAGGCTGCATGTCCTTAGAGTAATATTTTGCCGCAAGCTCTGGGAGGCACACTTTCTTGAAGAAATCTTGTGCTTTCTGTAGACGAGGTTCCCAGAACTCCTGGTCTGGAAAGACACGCACCACACTGAAATCATGTTCAGTCCAAACGACAAGATCACAGTGATTTGATTGGGTGACAAAAATCGGTGTCTGGATCTGTGTGTAGAAGCGGTGATCTCTTTTCAATTGAAGGTTGTTTGAGGACAACTGGAGACAAAAGTCTTTGTCCTTCATGTCCAGTGCCTGCTGGATGCTGCAGGACCGATACTTGAAAGGACATTTCACCTCCAGGCAGCCCTTCCCACAGCAATCACACATAGTCAGGATTTATGTGCTTCTCAAAGGCCAGCAGGACAGCAGACAGGTCACTGGCATCTGTGCTTTCATCATACAGGGATTTTGCCAGGCATGGAGGTAAAGCAGAGGATGATGCAGCAGCTATGTGTTGTGCATAGTACTTCTTCATCCCTGACAAACCAACGGCCTTGCTATGGTGCAGTAACATATCAAGTAGTGGTGATAAATCTTCAAGATTACCTGGAGGAGTTTTCAGTCTCTGTGCCTGACTCCTTATGGCTGGTGCTGTGGATTGCGTATTTATTCGCTGGTCTAATGTCTTCCTTACAAATTGCAGAGAATTCTGTGCAGAATTTGAATGCATCTCACTAGATCTTGCAGCAGACTTATTCATTTTGCGCCGATTTAAAACGCTTGATTTGCGTTTGATTCACTGGATCTTGCCGCACTGTGCAGTTACAGTGTCTTTAAAGCTATTCTGAGGTCGGAAATGTTTGTTTTCGTTGTGGTCCAAGCTGATAAAAGGTCCATACTGAGCATCTCAAACGAGCAGAGGGATTTTGTTTCGCTTTCGTTTCGTTTGCCATTTGATGTTTTTCATATGACACGGAAATGGCAGCGCTTATGAGTTATCAACGCGGTGGTTGTGCCAGTCATAAGCAAGATGACACACACCTTTGTATGAACGACGGTGTTTTCACAACTTGCCATTTGCTGTAGACTTAAGCAAGTAAGTAGGCGGGCCCAGCTGTTTTCACTTAAGTGTTGTTTGGTTGTGTATTTGTTACTGCGAGCTGACATGGGACCGACGAGAGTAAAGACATGCGACTTTCGTTTACTTTCCCTTTATACACTCTCCTTTTTGTCCTCTCTTTCCACCTCTATCATGTGTTTCCAATACTTTGCCAGTCAGCTGTCAACAAGGAAAACTTCCTGTCGGCTTTTTCTTTACAATCTAGACTCAGTGTCTTGGGCTTGTCTGAGACCTGGATTCATCCAGAAGACCCCAGCTGCTCTGTCTAACAACTTCTCTCTCTCTCACACACACCCCTCGTCAGACTGGGAGGGCTGAGGGTACTGGAATACTCATTTCTAACAACTGGAAATACTTAACCCACTCTCCTCTATACAATTATAACTCATTTGAATCTCATACGATTACTGTAACAGCTCATATTAAACTCCATGTTGTAGTAATTTACCACCCTCTTGGTCGACTGGGCACCCTCTGGGACGAGCTGGATGGGCTGCTGTCCTCATTCCAAGAGGATGGCAGTCCACTTCTAGTCTTTGGTGACTTTAACATTCATCTGGACAAGCCTTATGCTGCAGACTTTCGTTCACTCCTAGCTTCATTCAAAGCACTCACAAATCAGGCAAACAACTTGACCTAATCTGCACACGCAATTGTAATGCAGACAACAGTTTGGTTAAATCTCTGACCCTTTCTTCATTACATGTAACCTACATCTTGCTACTTGTGTGCATCCAACCCCTCTACCTTATTACTTTTAGACAAAACCTACACTCCCTTTCACCATCTTTCCTCTGTACTGTCCTCTTCTCTTCCCTCTCCAACCCATTTCTCATCTCTGGATGTTAATGCACCAACTGACACCTTATGCCCTACTTTAACTTCATGCCTAGATGCCATGCAGTGCTGCTTGAAAGTTTGTGAACCCTTTAGAATTTTCTATATTTCTGCATAAATGTGACCAAAAAGTTCATCAGATTTTCACACAAGTTTTTGAAAATTGACAAAGAGAACCCAACAAATGAGATGAAAATATATACTTTGCCATTTATTTATTATTAAAAATTATCCAGCGTGAAATATTTGTGAGTTGCAAAAGTATGTGAATTTCTAGGATTAGCAGTTAATTCGAAGGTGAAATTAGAGTCTGTTCAGAAGTGTTAATAGGATGACAATTAGGTGTCAGCTTATGCCCGTTTTATTTAAAAAACAGGGATCTATTAAAGTCTGATTATGTTTGTCACAGTAAATCATTGCACAAACAAAGGAGATCTCTGAAAACAAAAGGGAACCTCAGAAAAATAGTTGTTGTTGCTCATCAGGCTGGAAAATGTTACAAAACCATCTCTAAAGAGTTTGGACTTCACAAAACAGTCAGACAGATTGTGTACAAATGGAGGAAATTCTAAACCACAGTTCCCAGCTCCCCAGAAGTGGTCGAACAACAAAGATCACTCCAAAGCAAGATGTATTATAGTTTCCGAGGTTGCAAAGAACCCCAGGGTAACTTCTAAGCAACTAAGGGCCTTTCTAACATTGATAAATGTTGAAGTTCATGAGACCATCATCAGAAGAACAATGAACAACCATGGTGTGCATGGCAGGGTTGCAAGGAGAAAGCCACAACTCACCAAAAAACACTGCTGCCTGTCTGCATTTGGATAAAGATCACATGGACAAGTCAGAAGACTATTGGTGAAATGTTTTGTGAATGAATGAGACCAAAATATAATTTTTGGTTTAATTAATAAAGTGTTATGCTTGGAGAAAGAAAAACACTGCTTTCCAGCATAAGAAGAACCTTATCCCATCTGTTAAACATGGTGGTAGAAGTATCATGGTTTGGGCCTGTTTTGCTGCATCTGGGCCAGGACGACTTGCCATCATTGATGGAACAACAAATTCTGAATTATACCAGCAAATTCTAAAGGAAAATGTCAGGACATCTGTCCATGAACTAAAATCTAAAGAGAAAGTGGGTCATGCACCAAGACAATGACCCCAAGCGCACACCAGAAAATTGGTTAAAGAAGAACAGAGGTAATGTATTTTGCATATGTAATTCAATTGGGTGCTCATGCAAAAACTATTACTTATTCTTAGAACACTATTTTGTTGCACAGGTATCATCCAAATCATCCAAAGACGAATTCAAAAAGACCAAACATGATGTATGTGAGGTTACATTAAAGTGATCTATCATAACACATTCATAAAACAGTATACAATACAAAGGACAATATATAAAAACTATATATATAAAAATAATATCCATACTATAAAGGTCAAAGAAAGGTTTTTGAATAAATAGGGGAGAGTCCATTTCTATGGCATTGTGTCTCTCCTATGGATAAATGAATTGAGTGTTGCTGACCTGTGCTTACACTCTTGTAATCTTGAATCTTATGGGTTTTTTATCACTTTTCAGTACCTTGGCACTGAACAGCTCCCCTCTCCCCTGCACAGAAGGTGGGAGTCCCCGCTTATTCTTGTTGATGGTCCCCATCATGCTTATATTTTTGTGGAGAAGCGTGTCAGCTAGTGGGATGGAGGTGAAGAAACTATCAGTGGTGACATTCCTTCCCTTACCAACAAATGGCTTCACCAGCTTCAGCATCACACTCTCACCAAGGCATTGTGTGGCTGGTCTGCTGTCATCTTTGCCCAGTTATGGAAAGCTGTTCAACATGTATTTGGTGTCAACATCTGCTGCCAGCCAAAATTTGATTTCAAACTTATCTGCATCTTGCCTTAGTGGGGAACAGTTGTTTATCAACTGTAATGTCTGGCCCTGGCCGGTAGAATGCAATGCAATTCTATGTGAAATTCTGCCACACCTCAGCCATGAACGGGTCTCTTTGGGTTGTCTACAAATTTGAAAGACCTGTTAAGTATCTAGGTTTTTGGTTCATTCTATTACAACCAATGGCAAAACATGATGCATTTTTACATTTTAGAATCTAGTGATGGTAAGATATGGCGGATGCTGAATCAGAGGCTGGTCTTCCATGGCCACCCAGGGCAGATAGAAGTTCACAATGAAACTGACCCGCCAGGTGAAGAGGATGGAGCCAAAGACTGCCTGTTCTAAAAATGGTCCCCATTTGCTAGACATCATCTTCATCCACCTTGTGAGGCCTCCTGTGCCATCCCCTGGAAGTGAATGTATCATTTAATTTGAAAACCTTCAAGAAAACTTAATACACATTTAATACACTTCTCAGGTCTGCTCAAAGTGCAAACAACAAATTACGGCTCCCACTTTTTAACAAAAATACAGGGGTCCAGGTTGGTTTACAATGATTGGAACATTAAAAGAAATAAGGGTCTCTTCTACCTGGGTTCAACAAAGGACAGAGCTTACTTTTCGTCAATTTTTGGACCTGTTAAGACCTCTAGCACACAGTTCATTCTATTACAACATCATGGCAACACATGATGCATTTTTACATTTTAGAATCTAGTGATGGTGAAGATGTGGCGGATGCTGAATCAGAGGTACTCAGTGAGACAGATGGTAGCCACTTGCACCTGCAAACGAAAGACAGCTCATTGGGCGATGGTGCTGTTTTTCAACACGTGTCTCTGCACTGAATTCCTACATGCTATGTTCTGAGCTATGTCCAGAATGGCACTCAGGGAAAAACTTCAAGAGTAGGCTATTTCTGCAACATTGCAAATCTGCAACAACCCCGTCTGCAAAAGTCATGCACTCTGTCAGGCACTCTGCCTCCTAACAGTAATAAACAAGATTGTATGAGATGAGACCACCAATTTTTTCACTACAAAAACATGTTAACCTTAGACAAAAAGTATTTTTTATTGTTAGAATTGTGATTTTATAATATTTAGATATGAATCTAACTGGAACAACTTGTGAAAAGATGTCTTTCATTTAGTCAAATAGCAAATAGTAGAGCTCTTCAGCCATCTGCTGGTTAAAGTGATGATTTTTTTTATTTTAAGAATTATCATAGAGTTAATACATAACTGTAAAAGCTTGTTTTTTCCCCCATTTTTATTAGAATCATACACTGTATACACCAGGTGGCAGTACTGGGCAGCTGGTAACCTAGCAGCGGCATTATGTTATGCTGCCTCAGAAGCCTGTCCGAACAACTGGCAACCTCCCGGTCTCCCTCTTGAAGCCAACGACTCCCAGTGACTAAAACTTCAATTCATCGACTGGCCCAAAATGGCTGCAAAAGGGAGTCAATCCCATAGGCTCCCCATGTTAAAATGTCCAACTTTACAGCAGAAAAAAATATGTTTACAGCCTGGTACAAAAAGTTGTTTTGGTCTATATAGCTAATTTTGCCCTTCATGTCAACTGTGAGGGGGGTGAATTTTCTTTTTTTTAGAACTCACCCATTTAAATTTTATTAAACCTTAAAGTTCTGCATAATTTAGGGCGTTGTGACAGGTCATTGCTGCTGTCACCATCATGCAGCAACCAGCATAACGTCCCGCCCCTTTGCCCATGATCTGAATCGTGCAGTGCCGGATTCAAGAACATTTTCACTAAAGAAGAAATTTCTTCTTAACTGCCAATTTTTTCTTATTTTCTATCTTTAAAAAAAAAGTTACAAATATTTTGAACTCCCAAAAATTCTTATTAAGAATAACCTTATCTTTTTTCTTAAGCTTGTTCTTAAGACATAATTTAAGAAGAATTTCAATTCTTGAAAAGAATTTTCTTAAAAATAATCGTAAATAACTTCTTAAAGTTAAGGTATCCCTAGACTTGTCTTGATTCCCAAATAGTAAGATTTATTTAATGAGTTTATTGGGTAATTAATTGTTATATTTAAGCATTACAAAAGGGCTAGCTACATAAATAGGACTAATAATAGGGAGGTGCAAATATTTTCTGAAGTGACAGCGATGAATGATAATGTAAACAATGATCGGTCATGATTAGCCTATGTTATATGATATGTGTGACCTTTGCTGACTTGAATACTCAGTAGCAACTCTACAAAACAAGTAAGGTAGGGAGCTTTAATTGATTTTTTTTTATTTTAGCCCATAAATAAGACATAATCTTTGGCAGTATTGAGCGCATATGAATGCATTTGACCAGCATAGACCAGAAGTGTTAATTCGGATGAGGACTCAAAAACACAGCACAAAAATGAATGAAACAGATCGCTGCAGCTTGAGACAGACTCTTTAAAAGTAACTGTTCAGTCGGCGCCGGTAGCCTTGTGGTTAGTGTGCCAACATTTGCGCTCATGGCGACCCAGGTTCAATTCCTGTCTTGAGGTCCTGTCATCTCTCTATTGTCCGATCTGAATAATCAAGGAATAAAAAGACCAAAAATACAACTTAATAAAAAAGTAACTGTTCAAAAACATGGCACATTAAAAACATGAAGCCTGAGCACAGATCGTGACAAAAATAGTGTGCATGCTTGTTATGATTATTTGAGTAATCTGCAGGAAGCGCAAAAGACAATCTTTTAAGTTTGAGTTTATCAGTGCATCTTCAGCCATGTATTCACATAGATAAATACTGTTCTTAAGAACATATTTGAGAACTTATTAAGAATTGTACTTAAGAACATTCTTACAAACTTCATGGAATTTATCTTAAGAAATGTCTTAACTTATTTCTTAAGATGATTTTTGTGAATGCGGCCCCAGGTGTGTTAAACAATGAAGGCAAATAAAATGTGCAGATCAGTGGGCTCCCAAAACCCAGACTGGAAACCACTGCTCTAAATAATCTAACAAGTCTCTCAGTCTCACCTTCATCTTTTCAAGCTGCTTGTCAGTAATAGAAAGGGAAATTAAAGCAGACAGGAAGTTCAGGTAGTTCCAGAGACACAGCTTTGTGGCCTCTTCTGTCGTCTCAACATTACTGTAGTGAATTCTGATAGAAAGAGAAAGATTTGAGACATTATACATCAGAATAATGTACTTCTCTGAACTAGTATAATTTTGTGTTTGGATGTTTTGCTATTTTTATTGCAAAACAAGACAAGGACACTGAACAGGAAAATCATTTTAGCAATCAATGTGTTGGCAGAGATGGCATTTACTACCTGTATTATAGTGTACTATTAAACATGGCAAGTTGGCTAACAATGATAACAATGGCAAGTTGGCTTTTATAAATCTGATAACTTTGATAAAACATCTCTGCTTTACATATAAAATCTTGGTTCCCGAAAGAGAAAGAGACACTTGTTTATGGTTTTGATAGTATAAGAACACACATTTCACAAAAATGAAAATTCAAAATTAAGTTTTTGCAAGACAAAAATTATTTTTGAAGTGAAGGCATTATATTTTCAATATTTGTCAATTTTCACATTTTTTAACCTGGTTTTACCATTAATTAAGCAAAAATTGTGAAAGTTAACCAGCTCACATAATGTTTCACAGTCAGATCACGAGCAACATAATGTTACATGTTATGTTGTTAATTTCTACTCCGGTTTTTAAAACACTTACTTCTGATGATTTGCTAGGTGCACTTTTACCCTCGCTTGCTTTTGTTTTGCGACATGGACTCACTGGTGTGGCCCTTTTTAATCTTTTAGATTTGATTATTCACTGTCCAGAAAACTCACTGTCAGCCTCGAGGCATCTGTTCATTAAAAGCACTTAAGTCAATAAAAGGTCACCTACAATGTCACTTAAAGTACATTGTCCAATCTGTGAGTATTACTTTAGTGACAAAGGTGATGAAGGGCACTGTACAGTGTGCCACACAGCGTGGGATAAAAACTACTGCTCTTCATATATTTTCCAATCCAAACACAGCTGGAACATCATCTTGAACGAGAAGATACTGGATTTTGTCAGGAGAAGTCAGAAAATGGCACATGTAATTCTGAACATTATGATGACACATGTAATGGTAGAATGTACAAAACTCTTAACACAAATGGAGGCCACTTTAATACAGTTGTCAAAGGACAACTGCCTATGCATCCAGCTGTAGAAAGAGTGAATTCACTAGCAGTAACTCTTACGAAAATGAACAGCTTTACTGTGTTGTTGCAGAATGGGCACTTAACCACGGTTTACTATTGTATTATAGTAGGGCAACAAGGTAACAGAAAATGATTTGCTCTTGGAAGACCGTATGACATTGTTCATTGATCAGTGTAGAAAACAGTTGGACTGAAACAAGTATTACAGGGCAGGAAACAGATTTTGATGTGACGAGGTGCAAAGAAAAAATCTGCTAATTGATCTGCCACAACATGTGCACCTGACCTCACAGCCAGACCCGTTGCTAAAGTCTTCAACCCAAGAGAAACAGCATTCTTTGGACTGCCTGAGGTGAAGTCAGTGTTTCTCAGGTTGAACACCTGATCTTACGAAGAGCCACAATTATTATCAGGTTCAAGGCCAGAAGGTCTTAAGCAGACTTCAGTGGTGTGATTTCATTACAGATACCCACATTAACTTACAGCTGAGAGAATCTTTAGGGATGAGAAGATCATTAACACAACATCTACATGGATATCTTATAACACTGAGGCAGGATTATAAAACATAAAATGTGAAAACCTTCACAAAAAATTCTAAATGCATAAAATTTACATAGCACTTCTGTTTAAAGTCCCTCTATACAAACACTGTGCTGTGCTGTACAGTGTTGTTCTCATTCTCAATCTCAATGCAGTCTATTATCACTCTCACATGAGGGCAGTAGAGCTTGAACTTGGCCTGCACTTGTTCTCTTTTCATCCACAATAGCTGTGAATTTGTTTTAGTGTTACAGGTACTTCCAGTGCACAACAACAGACAGACAATAAAATAAATGTGTAAATATAAATGGACAAAAATTGAAGAATAAATTGAAAAATAAATTGTATATACAGTTGTGTTATAGATGATAGGAAAGGAATATAAAAGAATGGGATGACGGATATACTAGGATGTAGGTGGTAACAAATAAATATAAGGTTATTGCACATTTTTATACTGCACAAAGGGGGGAACATTTAACTGTTCATAAGGTAGATTGTCTTGGTGAAGAAACTGTTCTTATGTCTGGCTTTCCTGGTATTTGGGGCTCTGTAGCGCCGACCAGACGGCAAAAGTTAAAAAAGGGGATGACTTGGATGAGCTTTTTTTTTCCTTGCTCTGGATGTGTATAGTTCTTGAACGATGGGGCAGGGGAGCACCAATAATTCTTTCGGCAGTCCGAACCGTCCTCTGTAATCTTCTGGTGTCTGATTTTGTAGCTGAGCCAAACCATAGAAGTTAATGATGTGCACAGAACAGAGTCGATGACGACTGAGAACTTTCAGCAGCTCCTGTGGCAGGGTGAACTTTCTCAACCTTTGTTGGGCCCAACTGTTGTTTGGGTTGATGTGAATGTCCCACTTCAGGTCCTAGGAGAACTTGAATGTCTCCACTGCAGCCACAGTGCTGTTCATGATGGTGAGTGAGGAGAGTGCAGGGGGTTTTCTCCTGAAGTCTATGATCATCTCCACAGTTTTGAGAGTATTAAGCTCCAGGTTGCTGTGACTGCAAGAGACAGCCAGCTGCTCAACCTCTTGTCTGTAAGCAGAATAAGTCTCCTTATTCAGTGTGTTTCTTAACTGATTGTACAAGACTCTATCCCCTTTTCTGTAGGCTTCCTCTTTGGCCTGACAAAGATGTCTAAGTTTTGTTGTAAACTTATCTGCTGTGGCTTATTATTGTTGAATGTTAAATAAGTTCTGGTAGGAATGCATATATCTTATATAGAAACAGATATGGCATGTTACAGTCTCTGTGAGTCAGTCTCTCTTGTCCAGATGGGTGGCAGCAGCTATGAAAACACTCCAATCAGTCGAATGGAAACAGGCTTGTAAAACTCACTCTGTTTTGTTGGTCCATCTCTTTTTCAGTCTTCACTACAGGTTTAGCAGATTTCAGTTTTTGCCTGCAGGTTGGTATAAGATGAACCAGGCAGTGATAAGAGAGTGGTCTATTACAGTCTATTACAGTATTACAGTAGTATATTACAGTCTCTGGTGGGACATGTAACATGCTGACTGTATTTTGGCAGTTCACATGAGAAATTTGCTTCATTAAAATCCCCAAGAATGATTAAAACAGAGTCCAGGTGGTGTTGTTCTGTCTCTGATCTGATCAGAGAGTTTCTGTAAAGCCAGGCTCACGTGCCCTGTGGTGGAATGTAGACGCTCACGAGAACAAACAGGCAAAACTCTCATGGTGAATAGAATGGCTTACAGTTAATGAAAAGCTCTTTTAGATTGGGACAGCACATCTTCTTTAACACTGTTACATCTGTACACCACCTTTCATTGATGTAAAAGCATGTCCTGGCGCCACGTGATTTCCCCGTTGATACTGAATCATATGTAATGAATGTTAAATGTTGTAAAGTATGATCATATTCATATTCATCATATGATCATATAATCATATTTGCAGTATGACTGCGGGTAATGGCCACCATTACATGTGTGGTATGCTGCTGAGTTTCGGTATTTCACGATACATTCTTTGGTAAAACAGAGTTTAAAAGTTTCATCTGTGTTAGGAGTTATAAATTTATGATTGACTGAAGTTACATCTGTTACTTTTAATGATCCATGAGAGATTTGAATGCATTTCCTGTTACAGATATGTAAATGGATCAGTATAGTTTTGTTTTATTTTTCTTTTCTCTTCATTATATTATTGTAGTTTAAAAAATTGTCAGCACTTGTTATAATGCTCTCTCTTTCGTGGAATGTCATGGAATAAGAGGCACGACTAGACCAGATATTCATCCTTTCAGTGTCTGATGATTGTGTTTCAATACAGAAACCAAAAAAGCCAAAAGTAAAACACATGACACCTGCATCATCGTTTGAAGTCTGTAGTGAACCCACTACAAATGTACATTTTTACATTGAGCATATTTTATACATTACATTTGTGGCGAGCAGGTCAGGGAGGAGAGCCGTGGAAACCTCCAGGATGAGTGCTAAAGAGTGACAACTAGAGGTCTTCATGGGTCCAAAAATTTGTACCTGGGACCTGAACCCGTCCAGACCCGAAAAATGCCTTAAATTTACTACCCGGACCTGATGTGGACCCGGCCATTATTTGTAAATTGGATCCACAGCAAACTGCTATTAACAAGTCAATAAACAAGTTGCAAAAAATTTTTGAGCATACCTACTTTTAGTAGTCCATGTTAGGCTGTTCCTCTCTCATGCTGAGTAAAAGAACCTTCTTAATCTATTCATTATTCCAGCATGGAACAATTATTTATTTTTTTTTATTTACTTTTTTCCAAAAATGCACAGAACAAGAAGTGCGTTACTGTGTGCACAGTGGTGTCTGGAGAAGTGGGTATAATCTAATTTTATTAAGATATTGTTTTCGTTATAATGTACTGATTCAAATTAGTAATCAACAATTAATTATCATGTCACCCACTTTGCACGCCTCCCCTGAAACATGTTTTAAAAGATTTAAGAAATGTGTAATTTTACACATTGGTTCATGTTGGTTTTAATAAAAATAAAGTTGGCTGTCAGGCATTCCATCATATTCTAAAATACATTTCCAAAATGGTATTACATGTTATGCATTTGTTTGTAGATGCCGATACATTTTGATACATTAAGATCAACATTCACATTTACATTCAGATCAAAAAATAACATGCACAAAAATAAGTCAACTAAAAGTTTTAAGTTAATGGCTATTAAAATGCATGAGTTAAGTTACTCAGTACCTGAAGTTAAGAATAATTAACATGCAAGAGTGCAACAAACTCAGTCAAAACGAATCAATAGTTCTGTTTACTTAAAATTTGAGACATTACAACTTAAAAAAATTGGGTAACTCTTTAGAATACAGTTCTGTCACTAATGAATAACTACACAGGAACAAATTACTAATGCACTATTAACATTCTAGTAACTACTATTAACTAACAAGAAACTCTGATTAACAAATCAGTAAGTCACAGCACTCAGTTGAACATGGTAGTTCACTATTAGCTAATCAGTAACTACTATTTTGCAGTCTTCATATTTTTCTCCCAGAGAACTACTAAGAACTACAATATACATGTTCATAGTTCATGTAAATAATGCAAAATGTATAATTAAGTCTAAAGTCAAGGTAACCCACTAGTAATGACTGAGGTATTACCAAATACTTAAGATCATGATAACTCCTTAGTAATGACTAAAGTCTTTAAAAACTATTGAGGTTTTTGTAAGGTTCTGGATAGCTATCCTTTCTATGGTTCGGTAACACTTGAGTCGTTACTAGTAGGTTACCATGATCTTTACTTCATAATTAATTATACATTTTGCATCATTCACATTAATTATAAACATGTATATAGTAGTTTTTAGTAGTTCTTTGGGAGGTATGAAAAAATAGTAGTTACTGATTAGCTAATAGTGAATTACTACTTTGAACTGAGTGCTATTATTTACTGATTCGTTAATCAGAATTTCTTGTTAGCTAATATTAGTTACTAGAATATTAATAGTGCATTAGTCATTTGTTCCTTGTAGTTATTCACTAATGACGGAACTGTATTCTAAAGTGTTACCAAAAATTTAGATAATAGATTACCTCAAATTTGTAAAGTTTTCTCAACTTTTTGGGTTTACTGTGCTGTGAAAGTGGATGGCAGGCACAACAATGTTGACACACCATGGCCCACCGTCACCAGATCACATTACTGCATCAAAGTCATGGATTATAGTTTTCGAATGCCTCGAAAGTTTTTTAATACATTGACTCTACAACACATTTTGAAGTGTGCTCACCTTGGTGAATGTTTCTTAAAAAGCTCAGTTTCCGCTAAAAACAACTGTGTCAGTGTGGATGGAGATTAAACCAGAGAGAAAAGCAAGCATTGTCAAATGTGTACCAAATCAGAAGTGTGTTTGATGCGAAAGACATGTAAATGTGCAGTGTTGACAAGGCTCCAGGACTGGATGGCCAAGTAAGTGCATTTCCTCACATCCCTGTCAAGAGCTTCAGGCCAGGGAAAATATAAATACCGTCTAAAAATTGTGAAATTCTGCGAGAACATGTAGGTCTTCCCCTTTTCAATCAAACCCAGACCAGAAGTGAAGCAGCACAACAATAGGTGCGCCTCATATAGCTAAAACTGATATAGACCATATAAACTGATAAAGACCACATTGCTAAAACTGCTCAATCTTGCAGGTTTGCATTACACAACATCAGAAAGATCAGGCCCTTTCTAACAGAGCAGGCCACACAACTTCTTGTCCAGGCCCTGGTCATCTCCAGGCTGGACTACTGCAATGCTCTTCTAGCTGGTCTTCCTTCATGCACAATCAAACCTCTACAAATGATTCAGAATGCAGCAGCACGACTGGTCTTCAACGAGCCCAAAAGGGCCCATGTCACACCTCTCTTTATCACCCTGCACTGGCTCCCAGTTCCGGCTCATATCAAATTCAAGACACTGATGGTTGCTTACAGAACAGCTATAGGCTCGGCGCCCGCCTACCTCCACTCACTGCTACCAATCTACACTCCCTCCAGAAGTTTGAGATCCACCAGTGAGCGACACCTTGTTGTGCCATTACAAAGAGGCACAAAATCGCTGTCCAGAACATTCTCTTACACCGTTCCTGTCTGGTGGAATGATCTTCCCACTGCTATCCGGAATGCCAACTCCCTAACAGCTTTCAAGCGACTGCTGAAAACTCATCTCTTTCGAAACTATTTGACCTAAAAAAAAAAAAAAAAAAAAAAAAAAACTTTTTATCCTACTCTCTTTCCCCTTCTAGCTTGTACTTATCTGAACAATGCCTGTTTTATGGTATTAGTATTATGAGCACTTCCTATGTCGTTTTGCCTCTTTAGGACAAATCGCTTGACGTATTCCCCACTTGTAAGTCGCTTTGGATAAAAGCATCTGCTAAATGAATAAATGTAAATGTAAATGCCTCACTAGAAAAATATTTCCTAACAGTTTCTTTTGCATAAAAACACTGTGGTCAGTTTAAAGACAACAATTGCTGTAGCTGTTCAATATATATGATTTAAAGTATAGTTGTAAATATTATTAATAATTAATTAAAATAAATAAAATATAGAACCAGAATGGTTTTACACTGTTAGTTAAAATGTCTTTTAATTACAACTTTGGAATGATTTAGGATGGAAGTGATGTGGCAGACAACTGGTCTCCACTTTTAAAAATTAGTTAACCAACAATTTGACAACTGCCTGCTGAACTGTCTTTATTTGCATTAGTATAATTAAGTACTATGTTTAACTACTCCAACTACACAACATAGTGTGCTTCATAAACACAAATAGAACACATTTATTTTCAGAATGAAAACCACATGGGAACCACACGTCTTCAGAGACACTTCCAATAGGTATTAGAAAAAGCACCTCTTGACTTTGATGTTGAAGAAAACAACTACTATGCCCCAACATTCATTGCAAATTTGGCCAAGTACTTCCTCCCACATGCAACTCTGTGGTCTGGTCTGATGCTTGGTAGGTTTTATACAAGGAGTGTTTTTAAAATCATTACTGATGCTAACATGAATGAATGACTGAATAAATAAATAAATGATATATTATCATTATTTAGGTGATCATGGTGCAGGCTCAGCCTAACAGCATTTCAGTGATATTCATAAAAAAGTCAGTCAGTCAAATAAACAGGTAAAAACTTTATATATTTTCATAGCTTGTTGCTAAAAAAAAGATCATTTTTACATGAATTTGTTGCCTTAAAAAAATAGAATTTATTTTCTATAATTCAGAACTTTGCGGAGGACAATCGTAAACAAGGAATTATGGAAAAAAGCCAGTGGGACCTGAAAAAAAATTAGGTTCCACAGAAGGAGATTGACACGATTGGATGACTTTGTTTTGATTTATCAAAGGACGCACGACGCACTGCTCCGTGAATATGAGGACACAGAATGATCAAGAAAGAGAGTAAGGAAATATATACATTTTTTTTTTAATGTTTTGCAAAAGAAAATTGGCCATTTAATTATGAAGATGATGGAATATACATATTACTAAAATAATAATAATAATAATAATAATAATAATAATAATTACATAAAAGTTGTGTGATGTTTGTGCATTTACAACATCTCTTCCAGTCCCATCGAGTGGAAATGGAACAGTGGAAAAAGAAAAGTCAGACACGTAAAGGAGTATATGTTTCTCCATTGGTGAACAGTCTGCCACTGAAAGATTTGAAAAGCAAGGTACTTTTAATTTGAGGATATAATAATAATAATAATAATAATAATAATAATAATAATAATAATAGTAATAATAATAACAATAATAATATAATATAAAAAAAAAATAAAAAAAACAAGTGCAGACGCATTGTATATAAAAATGTTTTTAAAACAATAATGTATTTAATAAAAATCATAGAAATCAAAATGTTTGTGTGTGTGTGTGTTTGTCAGCATTAGTCTTCAAAGGCACCTTCAAAAGTACCTGAGGAAAACTCTTCCAAAGTCTATTTTTGTTAAAACATTCTATATTTAAAAAAATTGTATGTACAAATGTTTCCAAACCAATTATGTATTTGCTAAAAATCACATAAATCACATGCTATGTGTTCTGTGTGTGTGTGCTAATATAAAAATGTATTTTAAACTAGCACTTATACTATCCTATTTTTGTTTTCTTTTATATTTAAAAACACTTGAGGTGCTAACACTTGCACTCTGTTTTCATGTTGCTATGTGTTCTGTGTTAGGCTAATGTAAAACTGTTTTTAACATTTAACACAAATTTGTGTGTGCCTGTGTTTTTCAGGAGAAGTCTTCAAAGGCAACCGAAAAATATACACATTATAAATGTCTAAACTGGAAGACTGTAATTAGTCAGTTAGCAAATGAATTGTGTGCAAAATGACATAGATCATGAAACAAACCAAAAGAAGGGGGTCAGGGGGTGGGGTTCAGAACTACATTTTAATATTAGAAACAGCACTAGGCTAATAGCATTTGTTAGATGGCAGATATATTTAAAGTATGACTCTGGATAATTGATTTTTTGAGTAGAGATCATGGTTTTCCCACGATTCTGAAAACGGAATATTACACAACCAAACTAAATAATATGTACTGTAGGTTTACTGAGTTTCTGACAAAATGTTTTATTCAATGTTTTAAATGAGTCTATTTATGAATGTCTAAAAAATTGTATAATTGAGTCTATTTAAAATAAATACTTTATCAAATGTTTCTCATTTGCATTTGCTATATGCAAGGGACTTCAACCTGAGCGATGCACATTTCATGAAAGCAGGCTACGAGCACAGCTCTATGCCTCTTTAACAAAAAGTGCCATAACATTTACCATCATCAAGAGCTGAGAGAGTGAGATTACAGCAAACATGACCACATCTGCAGTACCAGTGTACTGTGTTTGCTAGTACTACTGCAACTGCCTGGAGTGGTATCATCCCACATGGTCCAGGGCTGCAACCGTGATCAGGTCTGGAAATGTTTTAAATGCAACTGCTGATGTAATGGATAGAACAGAAGGCACATTTTAAAGAAAAAATTAAGAAAAACAACTTTGGGGAAAACTAAACTTATTTACTTTTAAATCATTTAAAATTTTATATAAACATGTCACTGCAATACTGCAACTTTAGTTTTATTTATTTATTTATTTATTTATTTTCCAAGTTTTTTTATTTTTAAAATCTAAAAAAAGTGAAGGAGTGAAACTAAATCACTATTTGTTTATATTCTTACAAAATGAAAACTTGTTTCTGTAACAGTGCAACATTATTTAAATTATTTAACTCTTAATGAATAAATATACTTTTGCAAATTATTTGTTTTTTTTGTTTTTGTTTTGTTTAGTTTTTTTTTAATGTACTTTAAAGTTTGGTTTGACACTTCCTTTATTTTCTCCAAAACTGTACAGTTACATGACTTGAAAACTAATACAGCAATAGTCAGGGTGTTTTCATGAGTATTTGAAACTGGGACATGATGTAAAAATGCATATGCACTTAGATGCTTGGGATGGATTTGTTTTTGAACAGTAAGAATTTTTTTTTTTTTAAGAATTCTCTTCTGGTCATCAAGCCTGCATTTATTTGATCCAACGTACAGTAAAAGCAGTAATGTGAATTCATTTTAAAAACTTTTGACTGGTACTAGTGTCATGCTGTATACATTGTATAGTAAGCGCACAAAGAAGATGAATGATGGTAAACAGTTTTTAATAAATCCACATGAAGGAAATCCACAGGTTGGAAGATGGTGACACACGGAGGTTTCACATGTGACACACGTAGACAATATCCGACTAATACCGGACAAAGAAACAGTGAACTGACTAAAACTTTAATAGGAGGGCAAATCAGGATAATAAATGGTAACACAGGCAAACAGAATGACACAATCAGACACGAGGGAAAACTAGGTCAAAGAATGCATGAGAAAAGAAATCAAACTAAAAGTCCCAGGGGTGTGACAGTTCGGAGGAAACAACCTCACGCCACAGAGATGAAAGGATCAGGAGACAGTGGAGGGATGGCAAAAGGCTGACACAGGCAGGCTGGAGGAGGTTCTGGAGGTGCCGTGATTTAAAAGTGCAAGGATGCACTTCTACACTTGGCGTGAATTTGCTATTGATTTACTCCAAAACTTTTTAATTTATTTTTTTGATCAAAGCTGAAAAAATTTTAAAGCATTATTACAAAATTCCAGTCTTCAGTAAAATTTTAATTTATTTTTTTGATGATCCTTATTACTCCAGAAATCATTCTGATATGCTGATTTGCTGCTAAAAAAAAACAATGTATTATAATTATTGTTGTTGTTGTTGTTATTATTATTATTATTATTATTATGTAAAACAGTTGAGTAAATTTTTTCAGGATTTTTTTGATGAATAGATATTTTGGAAAGACATTATAGAAATTAATACTTTTATTTAACAATAAAAATGTCCAATGATCAGCATTTATTAAAAATTTTTTTTATTTTCATCAAAAGTGATGATAAAGACATTTCTAATGTTACAAAAGATTTCTATTTTAGGTAAATGCTGTTCTTCTGAACTTCTATTCATCAACAAAACCTGAAATATTCTACTTCGCTTTTTTCAACATCATAATATTAATAAATGTTTTCTGAGCAGCAAATTAGAATATTAGAATTATTTCTGAAGGATCACTTGACTGGAAAAAAATCAGCTTTGATACAAAAATAAATTACATAAACAAATGCAACTGAGATATATAAAGAGTTCACATGCAAAACCAGCTAAAAGCCATCTCGGTCCTGACACGTAGTATACATCCAACAAATACTTTTACTTCAAAAGTAAATTCAGCCTCACCAATTAAATTTTTCAGTACTTATATTGAAACCATACAAAGTTGCAAAACAAATTTCATTTTGAATCAGATGGATTTGACATTTTTGCATCTGAACTTTATTACAAAAATACAAAACTGAAATATCACATGGTCCTAAGTATTCAGACATTTTTCAATCTTTGCTCAGTATTTAGTAGAAGCACCCTTTTGATCTAATACAGCCATGAGTCTTTTTGGGAAAGATGCAACAAGTTTTTCACACCTGGATTTGGGGATCCTCTGCCATTCCTCCTTGCAGATCCTCTCCAGTTCTGTCAGGTTGGATGGTAAACGTTGGTGGACAGCCATTTTTAGGTCTCTCCAGAGATGCTCAATTGGGTTTAAGTCAGGGCTCTGGCTGGGCCATTCAAGAACAGTCACAGAGTTGTTGTGAAGCCACTCCTTCATTATTTTAGCTGTGTGCTTAGGGTCATTGTCTTGTTGGAAGGTAAACCTTCGGCCCAGTCTGAGGTCCTGAACACTCTGGAGAAGGTTTTCGTCCAGGATATCCCTGTACTTGGCCGCATTCATCTTTCCCTCGATTGCAACCAGTCGTCCTGTCCCTGCAGCTGAAAAACACCCCCACAGCATGATGCTGCCACCACCATGCTTCACTGTTGGGACTGCATTGGACAGGTGATGAGCAGTGCCTGGTTTTCTCCACACATACCGCTTAGAATTAAGGCCAAAAGTTCTATCTTGGTCTCATCAGACCAGAGAATCTTATTTTTCACCATCTTGGAGTCCTTCAGGTGTTTTTTAGCAAACTCCATGCAGGCTTTCATGTGTCTTGCACTGAGGAGAGGCTTCTGTCGGGTCACTCTGCCATAAAGCCCAGACTGGTGGAGGGCTGCAGTGATGGTTAATTTTCTACAACTTTCTCCCATCTCCCAACTGCATCTCTGGAGCTCAGCCACAGTGATCTTTGGGTACTTCTTTACCTCTCTCACCAAGGCTCTTCTCCCCCGATAGCTCAGTTTGGCCGGACGGCCAGCTCTAGGAAGGGTTCTGGTTGTCCCAAACGTCTTCCATTTAAGGATTATGGAGGCCACTGTGCTCTTAGGAACCTTAAGTGCAGCAGAAATGTTTTTGTAACCTTGGCCAGATCTCTGCTTTGCCACAATTCTGTCTCTGAGCTCTTTAGGCAGTTCCTTTGACCTCATGATTCTCATTTGCTCTGACATGCACTGTGAGCTGTAAGGTCTTATATAGACAGGTGTGTGGCTTTCCTAATCAAGTCCAATCAGTATAATCAAACACAGCTGGACTCAAATGAAGGTGTAGAACCATCTCAAGGATGATCAGAAGAAATGGACAGCACCTGAGTTAAATATATGAGTGTCACAGCAAAGGGTCTGAATACTTAGGACCATGTGACATTTCAGTTTTTCTTTTTTAATAAATCTGCAAAAATGTCAACAATTCTGTGTTTTTCTGTCAATATGGGGTGCTGTGTGTACATTAATGAGGAAAAAAAATGAACTTAAATGATTTTAGCAAATGGCTGCAATATAACAAAGAGTGAAAAATTTAAGGGGGTCTGAATACTTTCCGTACCCACTGTATATATATATATATATACACATATATATGTATGCAGTAATATTAGTGAACAGCAATCTATTAAAAATATCAGCTAAAGCATTCAAAAAGAAAACGTCCTGACAGCGTCCTTACGTCCATTTTGACCGCTCCCAGCACCCATACTGTGAGTACACGATTAGACACGCAAGCAAAAAAAAAAAGTGCGGCTGGCGTGACCGTGTATTTTCAAGACGTGGCTGGCTTGACTGCAGTCATGGCATGAATGCAGCAAAAACTCCTGTGGTTTCTGAAGATTCTGGGTGTGTTTGACTTGAAGTGTTGCTGCGTAGACAAATTTTTGTGTGACATCAAAGTACCACAAGCGAGTGATTCAAAAACATAAGGAGCTGTCTGCTCTCTTATTGCTCTCGCAATACTTTGTAGTGATGTTTGGTTCTTGAATGAATCGTTCTTACAAGCCGGTTCAGTTTGGGGGTTTAGTTTGTTTTTCAGCTAACAATATTCAATGAAAAAGAAAGGACCACTTTTGCCATTTTGTCTAAATAAGTGATAAAAAAAAAAGAATATGTTTGCTGTGTTCACTATTTGCTAAGAGTTTGTTTGCAAGTGTTTATCTTTCTTTGATAACTGTTGTTTGCAACTGTTGTTTGAACTGAAGGGAACATTTTATTGTACAAAAAAACATTTTTATTTTTCTGAAAACAGGCTTAATATTTTTTGTTTTTGTGTTTGGTTCTCTGTCTTGTCTGTTTTTTTTTATTTATTCATTTTCCTTAACAGGAGTTCATTAAAAGCAGTTGATTGGACAAAGTGATGACTGTTATTTCTTTCCCATTTGGCAGATATATACTTCTTGGTCTTAAATCAAATATTTGCCAGTGTCGGTATTAACTGTCTATTGTCTGTCTGCTGAACATCCACTGACTAGCTGCTATGTAAGTGTCATTGAACCGCATTTCTTACATTTTCACTTCATTTTGATGGACTTAATGTGACAACATATGAATAGATGAATGTACCTCAAAGTAAAACTAAATAAAAAAAGTTTGTTGAGACAAATTTTAAGTTGGCTTGAGAAAGCCGGACCAGAAAGTTTGAAAAAGTTTTAAGTTTGATGGTTTCCTCAGAAACAGGCGCAAGTCAAACGATTGTGGAAATGGTACCGATGACGATCTGAGCTTTAGTAGAACAACAGTGAACTGTGGTCAGATGAGATTTTGTCAGGCTATATGTTGGTAAAACGAATCTTCCTGTCCTGTCAGCCTTTATACTGTGCTCGTAGCGCGTGCTCTTCAAGTGCATGCACAAATGTGCGTTGTATTAGGCTATATTTAAGCACTGCATTATCTTCAAACCCAACTCAAACTACAAGTATATAGTTAGTCGTAGTTATGTTGTCAGTTAAGGCATGAAGTTACAAAAAAGGCGATTAAAGCTGCCTTAAAACTGTGCATACAAGTATTTATTGTTTATAAGTCACATTTAAAAGCAATTTCAGATCTACGTCAAGTCCAGCAGCTGCAGCTTTTAAAGTAACAGCAGCCAAAATATCCTAATAACGTGCTTCTGTGATGTCTGTTAATCAAAGAACAAAATTTAAAAGAGAAAGAGAAATCAATAACTTCTGTAGTGTTAAGCTTTATCTTCATAATATAGTTTAGAATTTTATATAATGTAGTGTTTGATAAGTTTATTAAATTAAGCTATATTTTCCTGCTGAAGGGCACAGGTAGATATATGATGTTTATTATAATAGGTTTATGTGAAAAATTTTAACTTCGCTTAAATTAGCTATTTTTTAAAGTCTAATAAATGTTCAAATGATAGCTCTCAGTCAGACTGTAATGCTGAATAGCTATAGTCAGTGGTTAAATATTAGGGAAAAAAACAGAGATATCATCTGGAATCAGTAATACTTGCCTTCAATCATAAAAAAGATGGCATTAAACAAATTAAAAATATACCTTTTTATGTTGTTTCTACATTAATTTGAAGCTTGAATGTGAAGTTACTGCAATATAAAAGTATAATTAAAAACTTTAATGTCAGGTAGGATTAATCACGATTAATTTCAGAAAAAAATGTGTGATTAATTAGTTATTTTTTTAATTGATTGATACCACTAGTTATTGCACATATTTTTATTGCATAATGGGGGGAACATTTTAACTGTTCATAAGGTGGATTGCCTGGGAGAAGAAACTGTTCTTGTGCCTGGCTGTCCTGGTATCTGGGGCTCTGTAGTGCTGACCAGATGGTTCCATCCAGAGTGATTTTCTGAGCCCTTTTCCTCACTCTGGATGTATACAGTTCTTGAAGGGTGGGCAGGGGAGCACCAATAATCCTCTCTGTAGTCCGAACTGTTCTCTGTAATCTTCTGGTGTCTGATTTTGTAGATGAGCCAAACCAGACAGGTATTGATGTGCACAGAACAGACTCGATGACGGCTGAGTAGAACTGTTTCAGTAGCTCCAAGGGACAGTTAGGGTATGTCAAATCTTTGTTGGATAATGATAATAATAAAAAACATCGCTGTACTTATTGTGTGGTCTGCCTAATTTAATTCAAAATGAACAACCATAGACAAGTTAAACTAAGTGTCATGTTAACAATCTTGAATCGTATGCAGGAGCGAAATATTAAGTGTATTTTACACATTTTTATAAATCTTATCTATTCTTGAATCTTGCCATGGGGGGCCCGTGCACTGCAGAGTTTAGCTTCAACGCTGATCAAACCTACCTGTGATTTTCTAATAATCTTGAAGATGTCAATTAGCATGTTGAGATGTGTTTAATTAGTTTTACAGCTAAACATAGCAGGAAAGTGGATTTTATAGGCCAGATTTGAAAATCCCTGTAATCAGTCCGAGGACACGATGTACTGCGAAGAGCCACGTGAACTGCATGAATTACTATCTATGTGTGCCTTGGCTACCTCACCGACCGGCTTAACTCTAATCAGACATTTGTAATGTTAATTAAAAAGGATATGCATGCAATCCCACAGATAGGAGCCCAGCACTTACTTGAGCAAATATCATAATTTAGGTTGTTTGAAAACTGTCATTGCATGTTTTCCATCTCCTTAATCAAACACACCTGATTCAGCTCATTAGTAGAGATTCCAAGATCTGAAATGGGTGTGTGAGAGAAAGGAGTAATGCAAAATGTGCAGTGTTGGGGGACCTCCAGGAACGTGGTTGGGAACCACTGATGTATGGGGGTTGTTTCATATGTTATATGTGCAGCATGGATGTATTGGGAATAGGAAGTGTCAGTACAGTCAAGTACAACCAAGTACAAATGAAATTATTTGTAGATTATATAACTGCAACTTGGAAAACAGACCAAGCAGAAAAAGTAAGAAACAATATTTGAGAAAAGAGCATATTAATGTAATAACCACAGACAAATATCAGAGAGTAAAATGCTTTTGGTGGTAAAACGTATCTTGTAATATCCCAATGAATTTTTGAAAGGTGGGACCCTGGAGAGCAGCATGGAGAACTCTTATTACTAATTTCATAGTAATTTTGTAATGTAGTTTGCATTTACGCCACTGCATGTGGGTATGGGGAGCTTTTCAGTTTGGGTAGGCTAAAATCAGGAAGAAATCCACTGAACAGTCCAGACATTAACAGGCCAATCATGATTTTTGTAAACTGCAATCATGTTGAAATGTTGGGCTGGATTTTTGTAAATGTTGTCTGTGTCTTTTTCTTTCTTTCTTTTTATGTATTTTATATATGACTTAATTGTGCTCCTGTAACAGGTAAATTTCCTCCTTGTAGGATAAATAAGATGCATTTAATATAACCCTACTTCCTGAACCCAAAGGAACAATGACGGGGGTAAATTATGTCTCAATGTTAATGTTTGTACCCACCTTTAGACTTTCTTTGAAATATGTTCCTACCTCAAACAATCAAACAAATATCTTTGCATTATTTGAACATTAAAGATATCTGGATGTCTGTGTTCGGGTCTGTGGGACCCGTTTTCAGTTTTTGTCAAAAGAAAAATGATATGAAGAATTATTTTTTAAAACTCATACTCTGTCAGCATGCGTCGTGTGTCGGGAAGGAGGAGTAGGACGAGGAGCTTTGGAACTTGCACGTTTATTAATATAATCCACACAAGGAACATAAACGAACAGGAACAGCAGGGAATCCACACGTAAACATAAACGCACGCAACTAAGGAAATACACGGAGACACGTGCATAGACTTGGAATGACATACAAAATGACTTCAAGACGACATCCAAACGGTGAACACAACCAAACTTAAATACACAGACTAATCAGACGAGGAAAGGTGTAATCGATTAAACAGTGACGTAATAATTAAAGACGGAACAGCAAAGACCAAATAAGGGCATACATGGGGAAAAACTACAAAACTGTCCACAGGGGTGTGACATACTCATTAGCCTTGGCTCATTTTCTGTGAAGAACATATCAGAACAAATTTTCAATGACCACACACTGTACAGCCCCCTACACACTTATTAAAAGAGTGGAAATTTTAGGTCCTGTGTAACTTCACTCTGTGCCCCTATTGTCTGGGCCTGCTATTAGTATGTGTATGTGTGTTTGTGTGTATGTGTGAATATATGTGAGAGACAGAGTCTGTTAAAGTGAGTGTAAATGTGAGTTGTGTGCTTCTGCCTCTCTCATTCCCACACAAGGTTGTAGTGCTTTAACCTTATGGTGTTGTATGGTGTTCATATTTTTGTTACTCAGCCAGTGTTCGTGAGTCTGGTGGACCCTCTGCATTTTGGGGTTTTTATAGCACTACAACCTTGCACTCACACTTTCACACTCTCTCTCACATATATTCACACATACACACACAGAAACACACATACACATACTACTAGCAGGCCCAGACAATAGGGGCACTAGGTATGCTCATTTTAACCGGTTAGCCGTTAACCGACGGAAAGAATTTTGACCGATTAATACAATCAGTTAAACGGTTTAAAAGGTCATTCTTTTTTTTTTTTTTCCCAGTAATTGATCAAAATACTTTAAAACGTTTGCTGGATGATTAAAATAAAATAAACTTGCATTTTTGAGAGAAAAAAAAAAGATAGATCGTCTAGGCCTATAAGTTGCATTTTATTATTACATTCTGAAGCCGACGTGAAATGTTTACAAACACTATAAACATAGGCTAGGCTATTTTAGTTTCCCCTCACTCTATAAAAAATTCTTCAATTTAACAATATTCAGGAAAGAACAAGGATGTAAAATATAAGAAGCTAGGCTATATAAACGACAAGCCAAAATAAATTCATTAAGGCTAAAGTGAAACTGAAACTAATGTCGGGTCTCTCATTCGAAACAAATCCAAATGTTTACGTATTTGAGATGTATTTGAATGCCAAAATATTATTTATTACATAAACCTGCTTTTGTACTTCACTTGCATTCCAGTATCCACATAAAACAAATGGTTTGGCATAGTATTACTTAAGTGTGTTGATAACGATTAAGCAGTGTGATTTTTCCATATGTTTGGCTGACTGTATTTTATTATAATAATGGAAAGGCTTTTTCCTTCTAACGGTGGAAACGACTCCTTCTAGTCATACAGATAATCGAAATTGCTTTTGTTTGTGTACATTTACAATAAAAACAAATGTTTGTGCTTTTGCAAAATAAAGATCAAAATAGGATGACGCTTTTTAGCCGTCTTCCTTTCACGCAGCACAAAAATGAACCAAAAACTCTGCATACTATAGCTACTTGTTGCAGTTTTTTCTTTCGTTTTGTTTAGTAAAAATATTTATTGTATAGGCCTATTCATTCATTATATATATAGCCTAGCTTTATGATGTTTTTCTCCGCTGGCAGAAGCGCCGCAAGTGCATGATGTGATGGGTCCATGCGATTCCTCTTGTTTTGCTGTTTGCTGCTTTTTGCACATGTAAAATGAATCACTGGAAAACAAATTTTGGTATTTTTAACGAGTCACAGACACTTATCCTTTCTGAAATAATTAAATTCTATTTTAAAATAATCTTGTCGGTTAACGGTTAATAATCGGTTAATGAGCGATGGCTGTCGGTTAGGAAAAATAACCGAAATGAACATCCCTAAGGGGGACAGAGTGAAGTTACACAGGACCTAAAATTTTTACTCTTTTAATAGGCCCGGGTCCAGTGGACCATGTATCATAAGTGTCATTGAAAATTTGTTCTGATTAATGTTCTTCAAAGAAAATGAGCCAAGGCCAATGAGTATGAGCTTGAAAAAAATAATTCTGTGTATAATTTTTCTTTTGACAAAAAGTGAAAACAGGTCCCATAGACCCGGACCCCATACAAGGGTTAAACTGCATTTTAGAAGTTCAAACTTGGGTGCACTATTGAAGTCCACTATATGGAGAACATTCCTGAATTTTTTACCTCAAGAAACATAATGTCTTATCGACTGAAGAAAGAAAGAAAGACATGAACATCTTGGATGACAAAAGGGTGATTACATTGTTTACAAAGTGAACATGCAAAGGTGGTCAAATGCCCATTAAAAAAAAAGGTAAAATACCAATGTAGGACGATTTTGAAGGAGGAGAGGAGAAAATGTGACGGATGTTTTTCTCCTTCTATAGTTGATGCACATTCAAATAAGACTTTCAAGAAACAACCAGGTGAGCCCAGAATAAACGCAACGCCTCGTACAGTCGCGTTTTCCCATAAAGAATAATCTCTATAGCTCTTTTATATTATTGTCTTTTGTTTATATTGGTTTTCTACCAGAGGAAAACGTCAAACGCATGACATTCTGGGCACGTCTGCTTGCCTATACGGAGTTGGTCCTTTTAATATCACCTAATGCCTTTCTTATGGTGCATTCATATCTGCTGGTATATCGCTTGACAACAGTAAGGTTTAATTTGGTCTTTATCATCTTAGTCCGTTTTGCCACATTAAGCGTTTACTGGGCAAGTACAAAAGTGAAAGTTTGCGCATTGTGTTCATGGCCATATGCTTGCCTTGAAGTACATTAAACTATATTACAAATTTGATCATTTAATGGCACTTAATGTATCTTAATACATTAAGCCATATCAAGTGTTAATGGTTTTCTACGGGAGGAAAAAGCTTAACGAGAGACTTTGCGCATTGCGTTCATATTCTGCTGTTCTGTGGCCACGGATTTGCGGTCTTGTTTTTATCTCCTACAGGTGACTTGCAGGATCCTGTACGTTATGCTATTTAATTTGTTTTAATCGTTTAACGACCACAGCGTCTTGGGTCTATTGGCAACACGCACCATTTGTGTGGATTGCAAGTGGTGAGGTAGCAGAGAGTGCATTGTAATTTGAGTGTTTTTTTCTTGTCTTCACCATCTGGCTACTGTTGTAAAATGTTGCGAGATTCAATTAAATAAAAAATAAATAAAATAAATAAAAATAGACTGCAAGTGACATCACTTCCGGAAGTGCAGGCGTCTGAGAGTGCAGGTGCATGTCTGCAGCCAAATGCAATCATGTTGAAATGTGCTGGATTTTTGTAAATGTTGTGTCTGTGTCTTTTTTTTTTTCTTTTTTTGTATTTTATATATGACTTAATTGTGCTCCTGTAACAGGTAAATTTCCTCCTCGTAGGATAAAAAGATGTATTTAATATAACCCTACTTCCTGAACCCAAAGGAACAATGACAGGGATAAATTATGTCTCAATGTTAATGTTTGTACCCCCTTTAGACTTTCTATGAAATATATTCCCACTTCGTTCCAAATATTTCCCAAACTAACAAATATCTTTTCATTATTTAAACATTAAAGATATCCGGATGTCTATGCCTATATGCTGACCCAGAGGTTGTTGTTAACAAAAAGTCAAACCATGACAGATGCTATCAAATGTACATGTAACAAATATTTAGTAGAGAAAATGCCAAGACTCAAAATGCAGTAACCAACTTTTTATTAACATATTAAAAGCCATTACAAGTCCAAACAGTGTATGCTATACAGTACCAACATCCTCTCTCCTTTTTTTTTCAGATATCCAAGTAATTGCTTAAAGTTAGAAAGAAGGTATTTAACTGAGGCACTTGTTTATCCATAACCAGTCAAGAGTTAACCAGTCCTGATTTTTCATTACTTTGCAGGTGGCAGTGGGACTTCAGTTGGAGGGTTTGGCTCATCGTCGATCTTTAAATCACGGCAGAACAACACAGATTCTTGACCAAGACCCAGTTTGTACTGCCACAGATATAAACACTCATTTGGTTTCAGCTCAAATGTGAGATTTTCTTCCACTTCAGTTGCTTCATTCCAGCTTTCGTTTTCAGTGCTCACATGTGAGCCTCCATATTCAGTTGATAAAGAGAACTGGCACTTCGCAATTAACCCCAAGAGGTCTTTGGATTCAGCCGAGGTTGTCATGGCTATCTTCCAGTTGTGTGTGATCTGGGTCATCTTCTCCTTATTGTATCCAACCCTTTTAATGATTTTCTTTTGCCATGTCACTGGTGTATTGCTGTCATTAGTTATGGTTTTAATGTTCTCCCAAATGCCAAAGGCTGGGCCTTTAGTCATTGACAGCCCTCCAGGAAGGAAGTTAAGGATATCGGGATGAACAGAATAGACAGCAGTGCACTCATCTTTGTTGAAGTTGGTCCCTTTGT